>NC_057764.1:9226546-9365121 GCF_010389155.1 Erigeron canadensis
GTTGAAGAATAGAAATGGCGGCAAAAAGTTTTGCTTTGAACACGAAGAAGAATTTGAACAAAAATTCAACGAATCTGTATTGAATTTGTTCTGGATCGGTAACAGATTGTTGTTCCGCTCTGATACCACATGTAATATTTCATAAATCGTTCGTGTTCGGGTGCGGAAGTAAGGTGTATAACAATGGTGGAAGTATGTGTAATGAGAGAGACGATCTGTGTGTGTGGAAAGATTGGGAATTGTTATTTTTAAATGTGATAAAAGGTTACAAAAGATAAAGGCTTGAGGGGTATTTATACACTAAGTAAAATACATAAGCTCCCCCTCAACCTTATATTACACATACAAAATAACAATGTAAACAAATACAACTAAGCACTATTTTGAATTTCTAACAGTCTTGAATTGGTTCATTGTTTGGAATTGGTTCAACGATGACTTGAGGTTCTTCAATATGAATCGGTTTTGAATTGTAGAATTCTTCAAAAAGAATATCTAATTCAACACTTGTTGGAGTTGGAAACTTCTTGAATTTAGCTAAGGTAGAACTCTGTGTAGAAGTACTTGAAGCACTTATTGGTAGCAAACTTTCTTGCTCAAATATCATGCCTGACATCTCATCAAACTAAACATTCATTGTTTCTTGAATTGTGTTTGTCCGGCGATTGTTGATTCGGTAGGCAATTGATGATTTGGAATAACCAACAAAATATCCTTCATCACCATTCTTCTCGAACTTTCCAAGATTCTCCCGATCATTCAAAGTGTAACAAACACACCCAAATATATGAAAGTAATTGATGTTGGGTTTGCGTTTGTTAACAACCTCATAAGGAGTCTTTTCGAAACGCTGATTGATGATGGACCGATTCTGAGTGTGACAAGCAGTGTCAACATCTTCAGCCCACATATTAGATGGCAATTCGGAATAAGCAAACATTGTCCTTGCTGCTTTCACAAGCGTTCGATTTCTCCTTTCCACAACACCGTTTTCTTGTGGGGTGCGAACTAGCTGAAAATTGATGAGTAATGCCTTTGGAATTGCAAAATTCATCAAAAACAGCATTCTTGAACTCAGTACCGTTATCCGAACGGATGTAACGAATTGGAAGTTGAAGATTTACTTGAGTAGTGGTGATGAAATCGATCAAAACTTGAGTTGTTTCATCTTTGGATGTGAGGAATTTGACCCAGGTATATCTTGAAGCAAATGAAGAGGTGCTAAAGAGTTTGGAGAGTTCATCGGTTTATGAGAAGCTCTCTTAATCTTACCAATAGCACAAGAAGGACAAACATGCTCACTTTCATACATGTATTCAGGCAAGCCTTCAACAAGATTCTTGTTGACTAAAGTATTGATGGTTTAGAAATTCAGATGAGACAGCCTTCTATGCCATAACCAAAAATTCTTTGATGTAGCCTTTGAAATGAGACAAATATTATCGGTTGGTTGGTTATCATCGAGATTGACGGTAGAATGATTATCATCACAATCATCGCAAAGAATGTCAACTCCATCTAGAGTTTGGACTTTACAAAGAGATTGTCGAAAATGAACTTGAAGATTGTTGTCACAGAATTGTCCAACACTGAACAAGTTATGACTTAATCCTTCAACATAGTGAATTTTCTTGATGACAATTCCATTTCGTTCAATGTCCCCATAACCTAAGATAGGAGCGAAATTGTTGTTTCCAAAGCGAACAGTTCCCATGAATCGTTCAACAAAATTCTTCAGCAAAGCTTTATTTCCAGTCATGTGCTTCGAACACCCGGAATCGAGTATCCAAACACAGATGGTTATTTCCTACAATCATAGAAATTTAACCTACTTTAGGTTCCCACTTGAAGACGGGTCCTTTGTGGTTAGTTAAAACAGGTAGGGTATATAGCTTAGGAAATGCATTCAAACATGCTTTTGAATCATCATAAGCATTAACAAGCATATCATCAACAAGCACATTTGGATAAAAAAGTACGAACATTCACATGAGAATTAAAAGTAACACGTCTACAAGCATTTACATCAACGACACAAGTACAGGAATTAAAATTGTTTACAAGCTCACAAGGCCTTGCCTTGGCACATTCAACATTATTTAACAAAGATGAATTGTTTGAATTAATAGGAACACCCTTCTTCCTATTACCAGTCTTTCTCCTTCGTCTTTTCTTCTTTTTTTCAACATGCATTTGATTATTAGTGGACTTAGGTACTAAAGTTTTAGCAACCCATTTAGCATCACTAGTTATGCTCTTTCCACCTGTTGAATTAAAACTAAGAAGATTAGAACGAGGGGTTTTAAACACTTTCATCCTTTTAGAATCTTTTGGAGGTGAGGAAACTTTTTGCTTCTTTGGTTTATCATGAGAGAACCATCCATATCTATCCCTATATCTAGTTTTACCATTAGATGCATCCTTATTTAACAAAACTGAGCTAGACTTAGACACCTTAGGTAAAGAACTAGATTGAGAGCTAGAAGGAGAAGCGTTAGGATAGTCTTTTGGAAGTTTCATTTTGGTGTACTTTGATCTGGGTGTAGTCTCAGCTTGTTCCTTTTTGACATGTTTAACCGGGGTAGGAATCTTTGGTTCTAACTTAATGGTCTTTTGTTCATTCTTGACGATTTTGGTCTTAACTCGTTCCTTTGAATAATATGAAGTTGGAGCTTTGAACAATGGATTTTGAGATACTTCTTTTGTTTCAACTTTGATTTTGGTAGATTCAATATTTTTCTCAGTTTCTGAATCAAAAACATATTCTCCCTCCGTGAATTTACCAAAATCATCTTTTGTGAAAAATTTCAATGAAGGTTGATTAGTTTCAAATTCTTTTGAAAGTTTTGAAAAATCAGGAATCTTGGTGTCCAACTTCACACCATGGATAGTCTCGGAAATTATGTCAACTTGAACTGACACATTTTTGGTTTCACAAGAAAATTGAGTAGAAGTATCAATACCTATACTAGCACTAAGCTTAGGGTGAACAACTAACTCATCAATTGAATTGTATGTGAAAAACCTATAGAAGTACCATATCAAAATTAAACTATGTGCAAGTTCTTCATCAGATAAATCAGATTGCACATAATCATTAGCTATAAGACTAGCAGTATTTTGACAAGTGCATTCAAGAGAATCAGTCAAGGCTTGAGTGGAGGAATTTGTAGATGAATCACAGGTAGTTTGGGTAGAATGGTCTAATAAAGCACTTCGGTCAGTTTGAGTAGAAACATTCACACAAACTTTCTTAGTATCAACAACAATACATTTATCCTCTGAAATCGGACTTTGAGACTTGAGGTGATTAATAACATTTTGTTGAGATTCCACCTTTTGTTGTAAACCTTCTATTTGTTTTTCCAAAAATGTGGTTGGAACATACACTTTTGTTGGTTTTTGTGGAGAACCGACAGATTCTTGGTTTTGAAAATTTGATGCAATTTCTTCCAATTTAAAAATTAAAGATTCTTTAGTTTTGTATGAAGCATTTATTGCATCATAATTAACCAAAAATTTATCTTTAGGTATCCTCTCAACTTCATCAGTCTCAAATTCGTCATCCAATGGACGAATAAATTGTTGTACCATACCAAGTCGAAGGAATTTTTCATCATACAAAGGTTAAATTTCTTCATTGGCCTTTTGTAATAGTGTGATATTCTCAAATCCCAACCCGAGAAGAAGATCTTTTTTGTCAATTTTTGACTTGTTGAAATAGGGAGTGAAATCCAAAAGAGGATTTTGTTCAACTTTATATAACTTTTCTTGATAGAAATGTATATTCTTTTTAAATTCCCCAACTTGTTTTTCAAGATTCTCAATCTCTATGCTTTTTAGAAAACAATTATGATTTAAATCAGAAATCTTCCTTTTGAGTTCAACATTGTTTGGTTTAGCTTCTTAGAGCTTTTTATTGAGAATATCAACATTCATTTGTCTAGCATTTGCCCGAAGCCATTCATTGGTCTTTTGAGTTTCAAGATCTTGATTGGCTTTTTCAAGATCATAAATGGTCTTTTCAAGATTGTGACATTTTTGTAATAACTTAGAATCAGGAGAGGCATTCAACTCACATTCTCTAACCTCCTCCATCTTAGATAGAAACTGGAAGCAAACTTTTTACTTAGGGAGAGGTAAGGTCTGCCTACATCTTAACCTCCTCCATAAACCATCGAGGTATTGGGGCTTAAAACCCGCGGAAGACGGCACTGAGCAGTTACTTAGTTAATTTTTCTTTTGTTTAGTAGAATGGTTTTTACTTTGACCGGGTTTATGGATAGATATATAAAATGTAGGTTTTGGTTTACATGGAATTACCTATTTATTCTTTAGGAGTAAGTTTAGTATTTATTGTTTATGAAATTTATCATCCCCATGTTAGGCTATATATAACGAAAGAATTGTTTTTTTTTTTTTTGAAAGCAATACAAGTTTTCCCAAATTTTTTTTGTCTATTAACAAGAGAGGGGGAGGCTGTGATGTATAGTAAAAATTAAGTAATGGGAGTTAGTGGATGTGGTGGTGATGATGAGAAGAAGGATGGTGGTGACGTGGTTGAGATGGTGACGTGGTACCGTGGTGGAGATTGTGGCGGTGGGTAGTAGTGTCCTGGAGGTTTTTGCATATCTTGTAGTAATGTGTTATCGATATATTGTGAATGAATTGAATTCAACTGAATGTGGTTCGATATGAGATATGAAATGGAAGCAAAGAGATCGACTTTTGATATTTAAGGTATACCCCTTTAGTTGAGAGGTTTATGGTTATCTTTTTAATAAATACTGATATTAATTATTAGTATACTAAATTATCATGTGGATATATATACATATACAGGCCATATATTCATTGATAGGTGACTAAGTGTGTATGTTTTTATTAGATGCACATGAATTTCATTTCGCACCGGAAACTATTCTAGAAGAAGTTTGAATCCATTCCGTTCAAATATTGATCAGTCTTGGTGTACATAGAAAAAGATAACTGTTCCAAGTTAATTATACGACATACGATCATATGTGTCATCTACATCCACGTACGTTATTCGTTTCCATATCGATCTATTTCCGAAATTCTTTACCAAATAAGTTCCTTTGTGTAAAAAATTCAGTCGTGTAGTATGGAATATGGATTGATGCCATGGTGAAATAACTTTTACCGGTGTACTAGTGTAGTTTGTGCATCAAGTTTTTGTATCAAAATTTAGAGTGGTCATATACTCATATTACGCTAGGCTTTATTGGTTGTTGACAAACTAGAGGCACCCAGTGTTTCACCTCCTAGCAATCCGGACATTGTAATTCATCCTTTAAAATCGGATAGATTGTTACAAGCTTAAAGAGAACGTGGTATATTTACTATCTATTTTTAGTGGATACTCAGTTAATATATTAAACCCATGTATCAATTTTGTCGGATAGTTGGTTATTACTAATATTTGTAAGCCCCATAGTTGTCATGGATAGTCATTTATGTATGTAGATTTATTTTGAATAGAATACACGACCATTTTTATTCATATATATATATATATCCCACTACATATTCCATTTTTCTTTATTATATAAAAAAAGACGTTTTCATTCAAAGTATAATAATTATACTAGCACAGTACCCGCGCAATGCGGCGGCGGTGGCCGTGAGGGCCGTCTGATGGTGTCGTCGACACGTGGTGTTAGGCGACAATTAGTGCCTTGGTGATGACGGTGTCAAGTGGTGTAGGTTGATTTAGTATGTATTTGATGTAAAGATGGTGGTAGTTGAAATATTTTAGAAATTAAATAAGAGACACATGGGGTAAATTATTTCATTTAATAAAATGGTCATTTCGTAATTCGTTTTTTTAACAAGGGTGTATAATCTTTATATAATAGTATAGAAGTATAGGTATATAGACATATTATAACTTGCACTAACAATAGAGAGGGGACAAGATAGATGATGTCAAGTTTGAAGATAATAACGTTTTTAGTTTATTTGATTATGTGGATCTTGGTGAAGGTAAAAAAAACAAAAAAAAAATTATGTGTAAACTACTTTTTTTAATTTTACATTTACACAAAGTTTAAATGTAAATTTGTTTCTTTTTTTAAATATATTATAAAGTTCCAATGCAAAGGATTAAACAAAGAATGTATCTGCTTGATCAGCATAAGGCGCCCGTCATAAGGAATTTATATATATTGTTTTGAGTGCTTGGTAAAAAAGAATTTTGATGTCAAATTTCAACCATGGGATCACAATAAAAAATAAATTATAAAAAGAAGAAAATAAAATTACGATTGAAGTCAATAAAAAAAAAGACACAAAGTACAAAGAAATTAAACTATTTTTGATGAAAACTAAAAAAGAAAAGATTTAATAAAAAAAAATGAGATAGACCAAATAAAAAAAATATGAAATACGGGATATCCATGTAAAACCCGAGCTACGCACGGGTATTGTTCTAGTTCTAGATGGACCGACATCTTTGTCATTAAGGAAGAGAGCCGCATTAAAATCTCCCATTAAAATCCATGGTTTACTACCCACAAACGACTTATGAGCCAATAGATTATTCCATAGTTCTCTTCTTTCAGTGTAAGAGTGATGAGCATAAATTACTGAACATTGCATTACCTTTTTATCATGTTTGAAGAATAACTGAGAATGAACAACCTGATCCGATTGTGCAAGGACCATGACATCTACTAAATTAGGATTCCAACCAATTATGATTCGAGACCCTTTGGAACAAAGGTTACCATTAGACGTCCACTACCATTGTTTAAAAACTCGACTAGACAACTTTTTCAATAGAGAAACGGCCACATGAGATTCAAGAATAGCACACACAGATAGTTTATTTTCATTAATTACCTGTCGAATCTCATTCTGTTTTGGGGTTTGATTCAAACCCCTAATATTCTAAGATGCGATACTATACATGGGTAACTCCTGTTACGGGAGTGCTTGCCCCCTCAGTTGTTGCCATAAATTCAGCGTGCTCATCTTACACAACCTTGGCCTCATCATCACTATCATCATTAGAAGTCTGAGTTTGTTTCGATGATGGGTCACTCTCCATGTTTCCATCCAAGAACACCTCAGCATTGTCACCAGCTAAGAAATTATAACTATTTTTCAGCGGAATATCTTTATTAATTCTTGACATATCATCACTTTGTTTAGATGACGATGCTACATTCTGCTTGGATGGTATTGCTTTATAAACAAAGTGTGGCTTAGGCTTGCTAAGCTTAACTCCTTCAACTTGTCTCTCCTGTTGAACAACCTTTCCTTTTTTTCTTTTTCCTTGAAATCGTAGTAAATCCCACTTCGTCTTGAGGAATCTCAACTTGAGTAGTCTGTTTAGGTAATTTAGGACATTGGTCACTTTCATAATTAAACACCTTGCATGTAACACAATGAGGAGGTTTCCATTGATACTCAATCTGTATAACTTGCTTGGAAAAACCATCTCCAATCATATTAGGAATTCCAACGGTCAATTCAGATTTAATATCAATTTCAGCATCCAATTCGATTAAAGCCAAAGCAAAACTACTACGACCCCATGATTCATTACACATGGAACTCGTATAATCATCCAAAGCAACAGGTCTACCAATCTTGGTCGCCAACATGCTAAGTCCATTTTCTGTAAAGAGAACAAGTGGAACATTGTGTAACTTAACCCAGACAGGCACCTTCTTAACATTAGATATAATGAAATCAAGAGTCCACACATTCAAGAAAAGAGACACTGAACGGATTAACCAAGGTCCAAGTTCCAATACTTTATCCATCCCTAATTTCTCCTCAAATTTAAAGAATACACCAGATGGGTTCATCATAATACGTTGAAACCCGTATTTAGCCCAAGCATTCTTTACATAATTTTCAACAACGGGGAAAACAAGTCTTTTTCCAAGAAAATAACCAACTATATTTGCCATTAGCTGAGATAATAGTCTCTTTTGGAATAAGCAAATCAATACCTTCAATGTTCGAGTCAACCTCTAAAGATTGCACAACTTTTGCATACGAAGCAGGCTTCTCCCTATCAACCCCTTCATGTATTTTGCTCGTTTCATCAAGTTCAGGCTGATCAAAATCAGCACCTAAAACAGGCTGATTTGAAACAAAAGAAAATTCTGAACTATTTGCAAACTTAAAATTCTTATTAGTCTCACTAGCCATAGTTGCTTCCTTATTCTTCTCGTTATCATTACCTGAGGGTTCTGCAACCTTTCCATGATCAGCAACAAAGGGATAACCATGTTTGAGATATTCCTTGTCACTAGAAATATCGTTCTTCTCCGAGTTCTGATCACCTTTCATTGGCTGATCACCACCAGGATTATCCTTCCTCACGTCGCTTGCAGCAAGTCGACTCTCCGCATCACCAGGATTTTTTGGTGTAGAGTCACCACCTGGTTTATCCTGTTTCACGTCCTTTGCAGCGTGTTCTCTTCCCTCATCACCAGAGGTGGACGTTTTTCTAGGGTTTGTATTTTTCAATATTGAACGAACAGGCATACGCTTCCCATCAATATTCTTAATTTTAGCAGCAATACCTGGAGACTGATTCTTATTAGTATTCATTCTCTCCATATCAAATTAAACCATGCAATAAAAAGGAACACGATCAATGAAAAAAAGAAACTACGTGAAGAACAAAAAAAGAAAACCTAATTCTAAGGACCCTAATTCGAAATCTGAAACTCAAAATTAATTAGTGGACCAGGTAATCTCAAGGTATAACCCCGCAGGACCGAGTAACCCAATCCACTAATCAATCCGAAACAACAAGACTTAGATTAGGGTATAGACGAAGTCAAAAAGAGATGGAAGTGATGAACCAGGATCGCCATTCTTTTCAACATACATACTCTTTCTCTCTCGGCATTTACATACACTTACACACATACAACCTCCATAAACACACACTAAAACACGTACTTAAGTTCAATTATCATTATTACAAAGACTTTTCGAACAAGGCAAATCAGAGAGTTGACAAGGCTGTCGAAGAAAATAAAAAATCTGTGTCCACTCTTGATAAAATTGTCAAGGACCAGTGTCAGAAGTTGGATGATATTCTAACCATCCTCAGGAAAGAGCCTGCTACTGTTCCTCATCTTCCTCCATCTTTTACTGAAAAAGACAAAAAGTTATTACAAGAAATGATTGACAAGTTGAACCTTAATTCTTCCTTCAGATTAAGGGCTCAGTTTTCAACAATGTTAAAGGGAATTTCTGACAATCTTCTGCAGCAGAGTTGGGAACCTCTGAAGGGCATGCAACCTGCAATTGAATTATACTCGAAAATGCCTGTAGAGGTCCCCAAAGGGGGAAATGATGTCCCCATTGGCTTGATTGCTAGTACTCAAGAAATGATGGAAGCAACAAAGAAGCAATCTGAAGCTGAGGGGGAACTTCGGAAGCAGAAGGAATCTGAGCCTGCCAAAAAAGATAAGGGCAAGGCACAAATGGTGGAAGAACCCAAGTCCAAAGGTGCAAAGAATTCTGAACTTGTGGTTGGGAAAAATGTTTATGAGCAAGGTTTTTCCTCTACATGATCCAACTCAGATGAAAACAAGTTGAAAGGCTTGCAGAAACAATTCTCAAATCAGTTCATTGCTTACAGAGAAAACAATCTGAGAGAAACAGAACAACATCTGAAGATGGGGACTCTTGATCACATTGATGTTGCAGCTCTTGGTCTTTCATTGGAAAGATATCAGAAAATTAAGGGAGATGCAAGAGTGCAGAAGGCATTGACTGATATGTCAGATTATGAATATGGGGTGAGTTATTCCCATTGGAACAAAAGCTGGACCATCTCACTTTTAAAATGTCCGTGGAAGACTTAGTGAAAAAAAGAGAAAAAGAGATGGCAATCAAAAAGAAAGAAACTCTAGCTAAAGTTCTGAAGGTGGAAAAACAACTGACAAGGCCACCACCCTCGAAGCCAAAAGTGACTGGACCAAGAAGTTCAAGGAAACATATTCGTGATGCGGATCTTTCAACTTTCAAGCCAATTTCCGAAGATGCTACTGCAGCCCAACATAAAGCTGAAATAGCAAAGTATGAGCATTATCAGAAGCATAGATCCCATACTGCCAAGATCATTGATATTGAAATTCTGAAGGAAGATGGTCTGAAATTGTTTGATTTGGTAGTGACAAGGGAAGGAAGAGCCCCATCAAAATATAATAAGGTCTCAGTTTACGAATTTGGCATATCTGAGCATAGGGAGATGATTCCCATACTGAAAGAAAAGCCCAAGTCTCATTTGATTGGTGCATGGATGTCAAGGATACAACAAAAGATGCAAGCCAAGAATGAGTTGGAGGCAAGATTATTAGGGAAGAAAGACTCCCATCTAAAGAGGAAAGCTACTGATGCACCTTCTGGTTCGAGGCCTGTAAAGATGTAGTCTACTCTTTCAGAATTATCATGTACTTGTATATATTTTTAATTTTTCATGTACCTGTAACAGACTATTAATATCTGTACTGTATATATGTTGCAAGTTGCATTCAACAAGTAGATGATAGGTTTAAGTTAGAAAACTAACAAGGCAAATTTTTAAGGCATCAATGATCTATAAGATGTCGTTAGAAAATTTTTTTAATAACTTAAACAAAACTTGCATTTTAGACTTACAAACATGTATAGATGGAAGTCTAAAAATGCATGTAATGTTTCAGAACAAATAGGAGGAATTTGTTAGGTCGAAAATCGACCAAGTATAATTTGTTCAGAAATATCTAAAGTTCAGAAAAAATACTTGTATAGAAATTCTGAGGACTCTCTCAGAATTAGTTCTCTGAAGCTTCACCTCAGATCGAGATCAGCCAAATCTGAAGACATTCATTCTGAATTCGAAGACTGAAGAAGAGAATCTTCTGAGAAGCAGAGCTCTGAGAAGATTCTATCTGACTGAAGATCTGAAGCTGCTTAGTATAAAGTACTTACACCACTTTACACTGATTACTAGGAAGTCTTTTTGCTTTACCATGCTTTATCCAGACAATAACATTGTCTCTGGAAAGCATTTTGGTTAAGTCAAATGGTTGCGAGTAAAGTGTGAAATGTCACATCAAATGACTTTCACACTTAACCTTAAAACACACGATTTAAGGAATATTGTTTATTTCCTTAAATATGTCCCAACCATGTACTCTACGGCTAAGTCCACGTCATCATGGGCTTTGCCTATAAATACAAGACTTCTCACAACTTGTAAAATGCTTGGAACTTTGGCATTGCAACTTGTGAGATATACTCTAAGTAAACTTACGAGTATTTCCTAGTTGTTTAGATCATTTGTATTTCAAAGTTGTTTAGATATCTTTTTTCCGCAACAACATTTGTATTTTGTTTATATACTCTAAGTAAAATACATCTCGACTCCTTGCCATAATACTTGATTATACATATTATTTATATAGTTTCAAGCACTTGTTCTCGTATTTCATCTGTGTTAATATCCATATCTGGATCATAATTTTGAACTAGTCTTTATCTAGATCAGAATTACTTGCCAGTCAGGTTACTTGATATTGTTAGAGCTAAAAATGGTGTTAAAATGTAAATGTTTTAGAGGTGGAAGGGGCATTAGTGAAACTTAGATTTATGATATAAATAGCCCCCTTCCACACATTAATTGTAAGCTTTTTCCCCATTTTCACATTAATCATTCCATTTTCACTCTAATTATTATCTCTCCATCTCCATCTTCAACCTCCCTACACACACAAACACCTTTCCACACACTAACCTTAAGTTCACCATTATTGCAC
Source organism: Erigeron canadensis (assembly GCF_010389155.1). Classification (NCBI taxonomy): domain Eukaryota; kingdom Viridiplantae; phylum Streptophyta; class Magnoliopsida; order Asterales; family Asteraceae; genus Erigeron; species Erigeron canadensis. Next base: position 9,238,345 of record NC_057764.1, read on the forward strand.
AAATCAAGCTCAGATTTCTATTTTACAGATATACTTGATATATCTTGTTATATTTGCCTTACATCTCGTGCAGGGACTTACAGATAATGCAAATGCACATAACTATGTTTAGTTACTTAAATCATTATCATATGGTGAATCTAATGTGTTAGATCAAATTAATAAGTACAATAGATCTAAGACCCCCAAACGACAAGGACAATCACAGAATACTACCACTAGTAGTGGAAGTCTGAGTCGTGCTCGCACACCTCAAAGGAGTAATTCACCTAGGAATAAGACGACTCAACAGAATCGATCACCTCCTCCTAGAATTAGTAGTTCGTCTAAATTCTATGATCGATTAGGGGGTCAACCTAGATATGGTACTCATTCACCAAGGAATTCTCATCCTAAGGCTTGTTTCACCTTACCTAAGAAACAGTTTAAGGCGCCATCTTCATCCAAGGCTCCATTATAGAGCAATGGATATTGGACCGAATTAATCATTAGAGATGAATTCGGCAATCCTAAACCTCAGAAGGTTTGGGTTCCATTCAGAAACTAACCATCTTATTGTCATATGTGCAAGGAGAACCAAGGAAGCCTATTTGTTTTTGGTATGTTGACAGTGGATGCTCTTGGCACATGACATGGGACAAGAAATTGTTGTCCAACTATGAAGATGTTTTTGGTTCTTATGTTAGTTTCGCAGGTCCCAAGGGCGGCAATATCTCAGGCCAAGGTGATGTTGTCAATGGAAAGATCACGCTGGAAAAGGTCAATTATGTGGAACAGTTATCTCATAATCTTATGAGTGTTTCTCAAATTTATGACAAGGGTAATCATGTCAATTTTACTGAGAAAGAAGCACTTATTTTGAAACCGGGATATGCTATTCCTAAAGACTAGATCCTGCTGAAGGCTCCTAGGAAGAGAGACATCTATTGCCTAGTGTTAGGTGTTGATAATCCAAAGGAGTCAGTTTGCTTATTGACTAAAGCAAATGAATCTGAATCACTGCTATGGCATAGAAGAATGGGACATATTCATTTCAGAAAGATGAATGAAATTGTGAAACATCGTTTGGTTGAAGGTGTTCCCATGAAACAGTTTGAAATGGAAGACAAATGTGTACCTTGTCTGAAAGGGAAACAACAAAAGTCTGCTCATAAGCCAGAAAAAGTAAATTCTATTGCCAACCCATTTGAGCTATTTCACATGGATTTATTTGGTCCAGTGAATGTAAGAAGTATAGGTGAGATGTATTACTGTTTGGTGGTTACTGATGACTACTCGAGATTCTCATGGGTATTCTTTCTTCAATCAGGAGTGACATCAGAACTGAATTTAAGAATAAAATGTTGGAAGTTTTTTGTTTGTCCAAGGGAATTCAACATCAATTCAGTGCACCGTATGAACCACAACAAAATGGAGTTGTTGAAAGAAAGAATAGGACTCTAATCGAGATAGCCAGAACAATGCTTGCTGATTCAGGGCTCCCTACTATGTTTTAGGGGGAGGCAGTGAATACAGCATGTCATATTATGAATAGGGTTTCCATAGTTAAGCGTCATAATAAGACATGTTATGAACTTTTACATAAAAGGAAACCAAATTTACAAAATGTTGAACCATTTGGTGTACCATGTACTTTCTTGAAATATCTACCTCAGTCAAAGTTTAATTCAAAGGTTGAAGAGAGATTTTTCATGGGTTATAAATCGGGTACTCCAATTCGAAGGGTTTGTAACAAATTGACCGACAAAGTTGACTTGGGTACAAATGTCAAGATTCTTAGTCATAAACCCGTTGTACATTATGGAACTGTGAAGAATTTCGATTATGACAGTGTGTTTCGTTCACTTCACGGTCCTGCTTCTTATTCAGATCCTGAAACAGTGGATGATGTGATCATTTTAAGAGATCTAGTTTCCTTAAGAGGATATCCTAGAATATTCCAGACTAGGCAAGAGTTGTATTTATCTTTGGAAAGGATTTGTATTAATCCTTTGATTGTTCTCCGAGTTGAGCACCTCCGTGAGGTTGGGCTTCGTATTGGTGACCTTCGTATAGCGATTTGGAGGGGTACACCGTCAATCCCCCAGTCTAATATTATAGACTACTAAGGGTATGATTTTAGACTGCTGATACTTCCACATCGTCATAATATGCAGAGCTGGAGGAGGATACTTATTTATCGTCCAAGAGGCAATCAGCGGTGACCATATGATGGTCCTAGAATGCACTGCTTGTGTTTTAATTAACTAACTTGTAAAGTAAATACGAAATAACAAGAATAGAGATGAGAAGTAAAGAACTTTGTTTAGTTATATGTATATCAAACTAAACAATGAAAACATGGATGGTTGTTTTACAACAACATTAAACAATAAACAGAAAATATATGTTAAGTTTTTGAACACACAAAAACTTAACAAATTTACTTAGAGAGAATAAAGTAAAACAGTGGAACACACCAACTCATTTGGTGGCTAGGTCAAGTGATTCCTTTTATAGGCAGATAAGGAATCACATAACTACTCTAGTAGATGTTGACACATGAAGGTTGTCAACTATCTATTGGTGGATCATTCAGATCTGCAGAAGCCTCATTCCTTCATCTTGTTTGTTTCCAAAAACGGTATGAAAGAGAAACTTCACTGCAACGAAGTAGTACAAGGTCACATGTCTTCATCTTGATCTTTCAACACGTGTCCTTGGGACCATTCTTCTAATCTTCAAATTCCCGCTCATATTTGACTAACAAATACTGGACGGTGAGTCATTGAACATATCCTTTAGACTTTGAAGATCGAATATGCTTGCAGATAAGTGAGCTCGCTGACAGCTCGCTGAATGAGCCACTCGCTGAGTTCCTCAGCGAATCCCTGATCCAACACCATATATATGAAGGGGCCGTTTATGTAACTATATGCGATTAGGAAGGGGCAAAGGGCGGTGACTTTTTCTTCAATGGGTGAGAGTGAAAATTTTTGCACTAGTGTGCTAAGGAAGATTTGAGTGGGTCAATTTTCAAAATTTGAAAAAGATACTTCTTTCCTTTCTTTTCTCTATGTCGCCCTCTTTTATTCCGCCTCCATTCCGTCTTCTTTTTTCATTTTAGGTTTTCAAATCGCCCTTCTTCGATCGCCGTCGTCGTTTGTTTGTTTTAGGTAATATTTCTTTAGAAGCTCTTTTGGATTCAATGTCAAAAGTAGGCATAGAGACAACCTTTTCACTTGTTACCCAGAATCAATTCGATGATTTTGTAAATAGATTTTTTCATGATCACATTGGATGTTGTTGGTTGCCAGTTCGTTGGCAAAATATTTTGTCTCCTCTTGATGGTTTTATCGGGATATACTTGAAATCTTTTACCCATGGTAGTGTTAGATATCCATTTACTCCTTTCTTTTTGTCCTTACTAAAACACTATGGGAATCACTTCCCCCGTTGACATCCTCAGGGCCATTCTAAGATTATGGCCTTTGAGGTATTGTGTCGTGCATATGGTGGTAAACCGACACTAGATTTATTTAGGAAGTTTGCATATGCTTGTGATGTAGGGCAATGGGTTACCATTGCAACTAGATCTAAGGAAAATTCTTGCTTTCTCAAAGGTTCTGGTAGCGTAGATATAAGGGATTGGAAAGACATTTATTTTCATAAGTGTCGATCTTATGCCCCAAAATTCTGATGTGTTGGTGAATAAGGAAAGTTTGAAAGTGTTGAAAAAGAGTGTAGATCTGATTCCTGATAGAGGGTACTATAAGATATTGTTTGATGAGATTGTTAGGCATCCTGTTTTAGTTGTTTTTTACCCTGATAATGTTTTGTTCAAGGCCAAAGTAATTGATGTGTTACCTGCTGAGGAAGATGAGTTGGATGGTGAGTTGTGTAGATTTTGTTATCTTTGATTATTACATCCATAACTTATCTCTTTTCCCTTTTTTTCTTCAGATATGTCTTTCCAAAACTATGTCAGAAAAGGTGGTCGTTCTGGTGAGGAGCCATCTGGTTCTTCTTCTCATGCCCCTTCAAGTATTGATCGTACCCCGAAGGTTGGGGGAAGGTTTTCTTTCAGTCTAGGTTTTGAATCTGAAGCTCCTGTTACTCCTAGAGGGGAAATTGCTACTCCACCCCCTCCGGAGGTAGATGACGAAGTTGTCGTTACTGGGGTCGGAAGGGGAAGACTGGTGTTACAGCTGGAGTTGTGGCTTCCTGTCTTCGTAAAAGGGGTAAGGAAACACCTTCGAGTGTCAGCTCTTCTAGAAAGAAGAAGAAAGTTACAGAGGAGGAGACCACTGCTACGAGTAATGTCTTGTCTTTTTTCCTTTTTCATCGTCCGTATTTTTGTATAAATTTTTTTTCTGTAATGCTATTTCCCTCTTAATCTTGCAGTTATTATTTGTAGAATGGTGACTAGAGATTTTGCCCAATTTTATAAGGAACGCTTGAATGAGAGGAATATGATGGATTCTGAAATGCTTGTTCGCTTGAATCATCTGCTCGGTGTGCAAACTGACACTGAAAAGTTGCTAGAGGAGAAGAAAGCGGAGTGTGCCCTGCTCTAAGAATCTATGAATGACACCATTAAAGATCTTAGGGATGTGAAGTCGCTGAAGGGGAAGCTTATGAAGGAAGAGGCTAAGATTAAGATTCATGACGATGAACTTGCCGACTTGAGGTCGAAATTATCGAGGACTATGGCTGGGTTTAATATGGAGAAGGAGGTTTCACATAATCTTTCAACTTCTGTCAGGAAACACAAATTGCAGTGATTAGATCTGGTAACTGAGGTGATTCCATTTGAAAGTGAGGAATTTGGGATGCTGCTTGCGGAGGTTATTTCTGCAAATAGAGATGATGAAAGGGCTTCCGTGCTTCGTTCATTGAGCGAAGAAGGTTTGATTGACATGTCCACATGCTCGGAGTACAAGGAAAATATTGCCGATGCCATCAACGTGGTAGTAGAAAATTACCGAAGTCCCAATTTTCCTTTATTGAGAAACTTGATGCAGATCCCATGGCCTTATTTGAATCACCTTTTAATGTCCAGCCAGATAAGACTCCTGTTAATCCTGGTATTGTCCTTCATTCTGCACCATATGCCTTTGCCGCTGATACATCCCAGTATCATCCTGAAGGTACTTCTGCTTCTTAGATGCTTTATTTAGTGATTTGCGGAACATATTTTGAACAATTTCTTTGTTGGCCTGCGTGCCTTCGAACAATATCTGGAAAATCTTTTTGTTGGTTGGTGGTTTATGTTGGCCACCCCTACTTCTTTTGTTTCAAAATATGAAATTATAATTGCTTTTTTGATTCATTTGAGCTGGTTTGCCAAGGATCCCTTTGTGAAATTATAATTGCTTTTTTGATTCATTTGAGCTGATTCATTTGATTCATATGTAGTTTGATGGTTTCAAGGGCTTCGCCACTTGATAGTTCCATGTCTCTTATAGTTTGCATGGTGTCGAAGGTGGTTCCCTTCGTTCATTCCTTGTCTTTTTATTTGGGTGCGTGTTTTTTGTGATAGAAAATAATCCTTTCACAATTTTAGCTTTATGTTGTGAAGGCGTCCCTTCATAATTGTTAGTAATGAGAATTCATGTAATGTCCTAAAAAGAAAAATCAAATTAATCATAATGTGATTACATAAGTTTTAAGAGGAGAGCTTCTTTATTCACCTAATGGGGTAACTTATCACATTCATCGCAATGCGAGTAGTTTCTAAGTTATCGTGAAGCGATCCTTTTTTTAAGAAATGTTTTTCAACTTGCTCCTGGGGGTTTGGGTGACATCTTTTTTCCATTTTCGGACTCCTTGTCTTTAATGACAATTCCTTTAGATAAAAGCACCTTGACTGCTTCGTTAATTGATTCCAGAGCCTTCCTTGGACTTTCGTCTACCATGACCCCCTTTCCTTTGTCCTTTGACCGAGGTCTAGCTTCTTTCCCTTCGGTATTGTCTCTAGCTATAGATGTGTTAGAATCTTCTGTATCCGATGACCGCCCGGAAAGTGTCATGTATACCTTTGCCTAGCCACGATTGGGGAAAAGCTTAGGAAAGCCTGTCTCTCTTTTGAGCTTACCTCTTTTTTCAAGAAACCAGAGTTCATCCAAGCTTTCTCTGGGGAAAAGCTTGGATTTTGCTTCTTATTCCTCGAAGTACCTTCGTACGAGAGTTCATAGCTTCGGTACTTCCTTTCATCGCTTCTTTAGTATTTAGGCATGTATATGCTCTGACTAGTGCTTCTTCATATGTCTTCGGGAGCCTTCTGACCAAGTATTCAATTATTTTGGGACTTCAGAATCCTTGGATAAGCCCTGAAATCCTATGTGTTTCTGGTAGCATAGACATTCTCTGTGTTTCCCATGTGTACCTCGATATATAGTCCCCCATGTCTTTGTAATCTATTTGTTTTATGTTATGAACAGTAATACAAGACCTTACTTGGGCTTCTTTTTACCCAAGTATTGTTTAAAATTTTCTCTTAAGTCTGAGCAATTGGAAATCGAACCTTTCGGAAGGCTGTGAAACCATTCCCTTGCGTCTCCTTTGAGTACCTATTCAAAAGCTGTAACACCCCACCGTTGGCGGAAACATGTGGTGTCATGAAAAGTACTGCACGACATGGAATTACATAGATACTGCTAAAATGAAATAGAATACAATAAATATATTCCCAAAACATGAGTTCAAAGTGATAACAATGCTAGAACAGCTTAATACAATAAGTTCATAACCGGGATAGTCCAAGGCATGTAGCCTTAAAGTCTGACAATAAGCAAAGGAGCATAAATCTCTAAAGTCCAGTCCTAACATAAAAGTCTTTATCCCTGTTTAGCTTGAGTACCTGAAAAGTATACTAAAACGTGTCAACACAAGGTTGGTGAGTTCGTAGGTTTTAGTCAAAAAGTCTAGTCAAGAAAGAAGTCTTTTGTTGATTCTTTTAAGTCAAAATAAGTATTTGTTTCAATATATAATGAGCAGAGTTACGCCATATAAGTCAAAGTACTCAAGTCTCAAGTCCAAGTCTCAAGTCTCAAGTTTAAAAGTCCCAGGTACTCAATGTACCCAAAGTACTCAAACTCTAGTCTTACGGTACCTGTCTTAGTACAATCACATAATAAGCACGTCAAAGTCGCAAAGTCTGGTCTTACGGTACCTGCCTTAGTCCAAGTCTCCAATGCACACAACACAAAAAACACTTCAATAAGCACGACCGTCAAGCACATAATCACACACATACAATCAAGAACAAGCACGTCAAATGGCACAAGCAACTCTATACGCACAGACTCAATATTGAACATATAACAGAAATCGAACAGTAAAAAGAGGGGCTACGAAACTCACCTAAAAGCAGCACAAGTACAAGCATACTAGAATCAACGAACAACAACACGAACAGTAAAGTACACCTGAAAGACGTACATGATCTGTCCAAAAGTCCTACACTGTCAACAAGTTAACCTGTAAGTACTTAATCATTTGTACACGTCTATGTTCTATACTAGTGTCTTAAGAAATTCCATTATATGTTGTGCAATGTCGTATTATATATATAGTATATTAGTTGTACTTGAAACATTCTGAAATGTCGATGACTTGAAGTTTAGTCTTTGACCACAAAAACAAAGAACTTGTCATATATATATATATATATTCGGGGAGTTTAACTTCCAAAAAGTTTAATGAAAAAGTATATTATATAGAGAACTTAATCTTCAGAGAACTTATTTCAAAGAACATATTTAGAGAACTTAATTTCAGAGAACTTATTCAAAGAACTTATTTAGAGAACTTAATTAATGTATTTCAAAGAACTTATTTCAAAGAACTTAATTCCAGAGGACTTACTTGAAGAACTTAAGTAGAGATTTTATTTGAAGAATTAATGCAAAGAACTTATTTTGGAGGACTTGTTTGAAGGGTTTATTTTAAAAGAACTTAGGTAGAGAACTTATTGTAGAGAGTTTGTCTAAAGAACTTGTTTAAGCAGAGAGTTTGTCTGGAGATTTACATAAAATAAACAATTCTGAAAAAAAAACCCTTTGATTACCTTAACAAACATAGTGAAGAAGATGATGATTGATGAAGAAGATGAACAAAATTTTGAAGAATGGCGGAGTATGGGGGCGCAGACAAGAGGGAAAAAGGAGAAGGGGAGAATTTGTGAGGAGAAGAGTTTATTTTAGAGAATTTAGGTCTTTTATGTTCTATCTAAGCCTTGATCTAAATTTTGACTTCTTTGACTTTCAAGAAAACCCATTTGACCCGACAATTAAAGAAAACCCGAGCCTCATTAATTTACTTTGTCGACATAATTATATGTAACTTCTAAACAGCTTTGAAACGACTATAAAGACGACCATCTTTGATAATTAAATCTTTAATTATTTAATACTTAAGTACATTACTTAAATTGGCATTTCCACATGACAACTAGTATTTCTTCGGTTCTCAAGTTCACACTGATGTGCAAAATCGAGTCTTAAATTTATAAAACTAGTTTCACCTAAAAACTGACTACTACGCACTCACGGGCAGTGGACCCGATCGCTTGTAATATAATTAAGAGGTAAGACCGTGTTCGTTCGCGGGGATTGGTTTGAATCAATCGTTTAGTAAAGTAGTTTGGAAAACCGAGTGTTACTCAAATCTCCTTTTTAACAGAAAATAAAATTTGTTTTGAACAAGATCATAAAATGAAGAGAACTTCAGACAATATATTTCAAAGTCATCCACCTTGACTTCCATCGACTTCAAATGTGATTGCATTTAATTAAGACCAAATTCCCAAGAACTGACAAGATAATCGTGACTAGTTAAATACTCATGTGGTACCACCAACCACAAACACATCACCAAATCACCTAGATTACTTAGATAAATTACCCAAACGGGTACCACCAGTTCCAAGACAACTTTTTCCAATAACTAGTTTGACTGACTATCAAATTACCAATTGAACCTATGTAAAAATAACGTGGTACCACGAACCGTTACAAACTACGTTGACAAAATTAATTCTTTCATTAAAATAATATTCACTATCATACCATGAACTAGTGACAATTGCTTATAGAAAAACAATTCTTTTCAAATCATATATCAATTCAACTAGTACCACTAACGAAGAAGTAATACATAAACAATATTATAATAATTATTTAAAAGAATTAAATCACCAAGATCTCAGAACAACGGTAAATAAAAATCAATCCTTTGAATTAAAATATTGCGATCACATCATCTATCTCGTTTCATCAAGGAGGATGATAAACAGTTTAGCCACTCATGATAATAGAGCAATAATAATCAATAAAAAGGAAAAACATATTGTACCAATTGTTTGAAGAAATTGAAATTGCAAGACAAAAAAGTATTACGATCTAGATGGGTGCCCGTGATATCTTCGATAAGTCCGCCTAAGTTTTGACTTGATTGGAGAAGGAAGAACCCTTGTAGAGCAGCTCCTAGAAAGAGTCTGGATCGGTGCAAATTCGTCCCTAGGGTTTATATTTATATCCTCTCCCAATCTGATGCAAAAACCGACCTAGCACTTATTTTCCCGGGCACCCACTGCAGCGCAGTGGGGTTGTGCCTTCCCTCATTGCGGCGCAGTGGAATGATCTTGACTTTGACCTTAGCTGACTGCGGCGCAGTGGCTAAGCAAACCACCACTGCGGCGCAGTGTAAATCCTCGGCATGATTTTTCACTTTCTAGAGTGCGGCGCAGTGGGGTGAATTCGATTAACTTCCGTGGGATTTGGCTGCGGCGCAGTGGGATCAACTCACACCACTGCGGCGCAGTGGGATCAACTCACACCACTGCGGCGCAGTCATGTCTTGTACCGAGCCAACTTCTTCCGACCTCGAATATTTGCCAAACTCTGTCGTATCTTCCACTCGAATCAACTCTCAACATCATAAATCACTTCTGGGCCAATAATTCTTCCGAAAATGTAACAAATGAGCACATAACTTGTCAAGCGCCTGAAACCACTAACAAACACCATAAACGCGCCAAATGCACATAAAATAGACTTAAAACACATAAATGCATGGCCAATAATGATGTAGGTAATGGGTAGAAATTAGTCACATCACACGCATAATTTTTCGAAAGTCTAAATGCTCACAAAGCCCGAATATAACATAAGTCCACTAATTCCGTTAGTAAAGCCTTAAAGACTAATGACCTTCACTATTTTAAAGTACATATTCTAGTTATAAAGTCGCGTACATGAATGGAATGAACTAAAAACCACCGGAAAAGTACATCGGGAAAATATGCTCAGATGACGGTTGTCACAGCATTACCCCGTTAAAAGAATTTCGTCCCGAAATTCAAATCGTACTAGTCCCATTAAACAATTAGGGGTATTTTGTCTTGAAATGATTTTCCCATTCCCAGGTACTCAGGCCCTCTCTTCGAATCCCAACAAAACTTAACAAGGGTATACTCGGTTTTATTTAGTTTCCGCACCTTACGATCCACAATCTCCAAAGTCTCCTCAACGAAGTTCCACTTATCGTCAATTCGGATTTCGTCCACAGGCACATGACATTCATTTTCGGCTAAACATTTTCGAAGGTGCGATACATGAAGTACATCATGTATAAGCTCTTCCAAAAGTCTGAATCGACAAGATATTATACCAACTCTTTCGAGCACCTCAAATGGTTAGGTATATCTTGGTCTGAGCTTTCAGCTTTTGACAAATCTAACCACTCCTTTCCACGGGGAAACCTTAAAAGGTACATGATTCCTAACACTGAATTCCAAAGGTCTACGTCTCACATCAACATACTTCTTTTGTCGTTCACGTGCTAATCTAAGTCACTCCTTAATCTGCTGGCAGACTAGGAGTCCTTGTTGATGTATACAAAGTAATGAAGGATGATCCCAGAGTTCAAAAATGTTTAGATATTTTGGATGATGTTCACATTCGCTCCAGATATGCTCAAGATGAACAGATGTATGATGCAGAGAATGTTGTAGCTCTGGAGAATGGGTACAGAAAGAAGATCATAGGCTTGCCCAAACCTCATGCCAGAAAATCCAAGGCTGCCAGAGATGCAGATCTCAGCACCTTCATCCCACTGGACGTTTCCAAGAAAATTAATAGGACAGAACTACAAAAGGCTATAGAGCAAAGGAAAGTGTCCAGAGAGACAGAAGAAATGATTCAGGTTGCAAAGACAAGAGCTAGGTATGCTGAAATGATGTCTTTCAGAACCAATTCCAGGAAATTAAATCATTGCTGCTGAGATCAAGCTTGATGAAAACCATGAAAGCTATTTAAATTTCATGTCAAGTTTACCAGGGAAGGGGATTTCAAAGATGAAAGGGAAAGTACTTCAGTGAAAGCTTTTGGGTTATCAGAATTGAAAGAAATTGGTCTGACTTACAAAGGGCAGACTAATTTATCTACAGATGTGAAGTATTTTCTCAAAAGAATTGAGAAGGAATTCAATAGGAAGATACAAATGGAGGTTGCTTTAGGAATAAGAAGCCCAGTTGCCTCTCCATCACCCAAGAGGAAGGCTACTGAAGAAGCACAAGGATAAATTTCAAAGAAAAGGGCCTAAATCTCTTATCATTTACTTGTATTTAGAAAATATTTAATGAAGTTGTACCTCTCTCAGTTGATGTCTGTAAATATAAGTTGCAAGATTTATTTTTCACAAGTATTTGGTTAGATTAAGTCTAGCAAAATTAAAATGTATAAACTAAAAACAGTGATGATCTATAAAGTGTTTTCTAGTAACTCAAAATTTAGACTTAGTCAAAATTCAAGGATTTTTGAAGCACAAACATGTATAGATAGAAGCTTGAAAATCCTTGCATAATTTCTAAACAGATAGGGGGAATTTGTTAGGTCCAGATTTCTGGACTTGTTCCAGACGTGAAGACTGAAGTCCCCTGAATATTTTTCCATAAATTTTGAGAAGACCGGTGAACCATTTACTTGTACATGAATCTGGATTTCACAAGATTAGTTCACTGGACTTCACTCCAGTCAAGATCATTCCACTGAAGACATTCTCGCTGAAGTCGAAGACTGAAGTCTAAAGAAAGAAGATTGACAAATGGCGGATCCCACTGGCAGTCTTACCAAATCTCCTGACTAGAGTCCTTGTTAGTATTCAAGACCTTACAAATCTGAAAACTGATTACGAGGAATTGACTTATTTGCCTTTGCACGCTTTTATCTGGAGAAACCATTTGTCCTTTGTTAAAAGTTATTACACGAGTGTAAAGGTGGTTGGTTAATGTATTACAAGTCACATCAAATTGACTTTATTCATATACTTTAACCAATGCTTTTAAGGAATAAATATTATATTCCTTAAATGCATGAAACCTTATTTGTATGGCAAAAAGAATTAAATACTAATTCTTTTTGCCTATAAATACCAAGTCATTTCCCTCATCCAAATCACTTTTGCAATTTGGTGCATTTCCCTAAATACTATCGATCTTAACAGTTATACTTCACAACTTTAAGTATTTCGATCAAGGAGTTTATTTAGCAAATATAGATCACTTGTAATTAACAGGTTGTTGATGTGCGAAATCGAGGGTAAAATTTATAAACACGAACAACTAGAAAACTGACTACAACACACTTACGGGCAGTGTACCCGTTCATATGCAGTATAGTAAACTGGTAAATCCGAGATCGTTCACCAGGACTTTGTAAATCAATTGTTAGAATAAAATGATTCAAAGAGAAGGGGGTTTTATGGCCGAATTGCCACTTTGCAAATAGTTAGTGAAATGGTTAATAATCCCGCAGGATTAATCACAAGAGAGAAAGTTTTGATTTTTAAAACAATCATTTAAAAGGCATCCATCTTGATTTCGCTCGACAACATGTTCAGATTGCATATAAAATGAAGTTCAAATACAGTTTAGTTGATTAAATAACCGAGACTCAAATTAAGAACCAACCCCATACCCGTCGAGTTAATAACTTAATTTGACTCTCTTGTATAAACTAGTTCCATTACAAAGACCGGTATCCCAAGACATCTTTATAACTTTCCTACTTCAACAATGGTTTTGGTTATTAAAATAACAATTTCATCTACCGATTGTACCCAACCGTTAACACATCTATTCCTATTATCATTGAATAATTATCTACCGTACGGTCGTAGATCCAATTCGTTTGTGCCTAAACAATTGAAATAAAATATATGCAACCAATAATTACCATTAAAGAGACATATAAATCGCCAACCGATTCAAGATAAATTATATGGAACAAATACGTTAAGATCACGATATCACATTAAATAAAATCAACTATGGATTACCAAAAGTGTGCAATCCTTACATATTGTCTTACTCCATCAAGATGGATGAAAAGGCGATTAGCCACTGATATTAAAATAGGAATAATAAATCAAATAAAAAGATTTCATTGTTACTGAATACAAGGAATTGAAAGGTAATAATGAAAATAATGTAATCGTGTTCTTGATCTTCAGAGATGATTAATCGAATGAAAAACCCCTTTGAAAAGCGCAAAAATCGGCTAGAAAGTTTAAGATAGGGTTTTGGAATGATTAAGCATGCTATTTATAAGTTTCCAAAAGTTCTAGTGCAGAATCGGCACTAGCTGCGGGGCAGCTAGTAAGCTACGGCGCAGCTCCCTTGACTGCTGTCGACTTTTTCACTTTTGTTGACTCAGTCTGGATCATAACTAGAGGAGCTGCTGCACAGCTATAGGCTTCTGTTTTTGAGCTGCTGAGCAACTTATAAGCTGTTGTGCAGTGATCCTTTTTTTCAGCTTTGACTTTTGTTGACTTTATGCAATCTTCATCCAAATGCTTCGGCAATCATCCATAAGCACTTATTTTACTTCAAGAATGTCGCTTTCTTCAGAAATACGCTCAAGTATTTGTTATTAACCTAAAACACTAACAAATACCATAAACGCACTAAATGTATATTAAAACGACTCATAAAACATACTAAATCAACCATATTGGCTGTGAGAAATGGGTATAAAATACGACATATCAAATCCTTACACACTTAAGCTTTGCTTGTCCTCAAGCAAATCCAAGCTGAAAATACAAATTACCTTCGCACATCATGGAACCACATTTTAGTAATCAAAAAGAAGCTCAACCATAAAAAGAAAAGAGATGGTTAGGTGATATGTCGTATTTTATACCCATTTCCCACAGTTAATATGGTTGATTTAACATGTTTAATGAGTCGTTTTTGTATACAATTGATGCGTTTATGGTATTCATTAGTGTTTCAGGTTAATAACAGGTACTTGAGCGTATTTCTGAAGAAAACGACATTCTTGAAGTGAAATAAGTGCTTACGGATGATTACCAGGTCGTTTGGATGAAGTTTGGAGAAAGTCAACAAAAGTCAAACCTGGAATCAAGAAGAGGTGAGCAGCAGCTAGTTAGCTGAGCCGCAGCTGTGAAACAGAAGCATTTAGCTGAGCAGCAGCTTAGTAAGTTGTGCAGGAGCTCCTCTAATACTGATCTATGCGAAGTCGATGGAAGTCAAAAAGTCAACAACAGTTAAGGGTAGCTGCGCCGCAGCTTACTAGCTGCCCCGCAGCTTATGCCGAATCTGCACAAGAAATTTTAGAAACATATAAATAGCATGCTTAATCATTCGAAAACCCTAACCTTACTTTCTCCAGCCTATTTTTGCATATTTAGAGGAGGGTTTTCATCAGTTTATTCATCCTTGAAGATCTAGATTAGGATTTGATTATTTTCATCATTCCGTATTAGATTTTTAGTGATTCTTGAAACGATTACTACATTCGGTACATTATGTCTTCATATATTATTGTTTGTTTTTATCTTTTCATTATGAATAACTAAATCCTTCAACACCAGCTTGGGTAGTAAACATGTCATAGGGTCGTTTTGAATGTTACTTGCAATCGTTGGACAAGATTTTCATGTTTAATCGAAGATCCATATTTATTTGAGTTTAAATATTGTTTTTATCTTTTATATTTATTGATTGATAATCATAATTAGAAGTTTGGAAGAAATCTATGTCATTATCAATGTGTTTATGAAAAGGTTAATCGGTCTATAATTAACCTAAAATTGTTGGAGTTCAGAAGAAACCAACAGTAAAGATTGTAAACAAGTAAATTCATTTTGAATGTGTAAACAGTTATGATAGAGGAATCTGATTAGGTGAATAAGCAGTTCGGAAGAAAGATTTTATAGGTTAAATCATGAAAATTGATTCAGGATCTTAATGCTTCATTGTTTTGAGTAGAAATTAAACAGGGAAGTGATAACTATATTTAGAGCAATTTAGTGTCAAGTATAACGGAAGTTCGTCTTGTCTATCTTTTGAGTTGTTCAACAAATGCAAGTAATGTTTACGGTGACCGAAGAAGACATGTACTAACTAATAGCGGTACACCAATTCGCCTTCCAACCACCGGGGTTAACTTTTCTCTCAAGGGAAGACATTTGAAAAGTGTGGAGGAAGAGAAGTTTGACGGGGTGACCAACAATGATCCGTACGGCCATCTAGAAAGGTTTGAGAAAATTTGTAGGTTTTACCACTATGGCACAAATCAGGATGATAATGTGAAACTTGAGCTTTTTCCACTCACTTTATGGGGAGAAGCTAAGGCGTGGCTCAAGGAACAGCCAGACGATTTGTATACCACTTGGAATGAGCTTCATGTTGGTCTTATTGATGAGTTCTATTCTATAAGGACTCAAAGATAGTTGGAAAACAAGATCCGGTGATTTACTCAAGATCCAGGGGAAGATGTAGTAGATACTTGGAAATGGTATAAGGAGATGATAAGGAATTGTCCAGGAAACAATATGAACACGGAAGCAGTGGTTGAAATTTTTTATGACGGTTTTATTAAGAGAACTCGAATGGAACTTGTCGGGGCATTCGGGGGTAGTTTGAACAATGTGACACCTAGTGAGGGGTACAAGATCCTCGATGGCATGGCTAAGGAGTTCTCTGTTATTGAGGAAACTCGGGATAGGAGATCTGTTGGTAAGACTGTTGCAAAGTTGGAAAGTGGTGAAGAGTCCAGTTTAGTTGCTAAAGTCAAAGCACACTCGAAACAAATGAATGAGAGGTTTGACAACCAAGACATGAGGTTCAAAAGCATTGAAAGAGATGTGAAGGTGATTGTCGATGGATGCTACTATTGTGGAGATTATCATTACTCGAAAGATTGCCCGGACAAGCCGGCTGAGGAAGTTAGTTATGTGCAGAATCAGCAGCAGGGAAACTTTAACCAGAACACCGGTTATCAAAACCGAAAATCAGGTACTTCTTATCCCTCATCTTCTTTTAACACTAATGACTCTGGGTTTGGTGGGAACAAGTTTAGCAGGATCAACAATCAGCAAAACGCAACCGCTGAATTGAGAGACATTATGAAGGACTTGATCAGTGCTCCAAAAGCAACTAACGAGAAAGTGGAAGAGCAATCCAAGAAGATGCATTCTGCATGGGATTCTATGACTACTTGTCTGGACGGTTTGGCTCATAAGCTGGATCAAAGTACAAAGTGCACTCAAGCTACGTTCTAGGATTTGGAAGCTAAGATCGAAAGGCCAGGGAATCCAAATAGGCAGCCCGATACTCTACCGAGCAATACTCAACCGAACCTTAAGCCACAACTGAACAACCAAGGATCGGGACCGAAGCACACTCTTCCGAGTGCTCGAAACGAATATATTAATGCAATCACAACTCGATCTGGTAACGCTTATAACTCAGTTAATCTTTTCCCTAATAATGTTACCCCAATTGTGCAGGTGCATGAAGAAGAGGAGCATGTTGATGAAGAAGTAGAGTTGGAGTCGAACCCAGCCGTGCAGAATCCGGCCGTTCCATCTAAACAGGCTAAAAAACCGGAAGTAAAGCCTTACAAGCCAAAAATTCCATTCCCTCAGAGATTGGTGAAAGAGAAGCTAAAGAAGCAGATAGAAAAGTTTGTAAGTCATCTAAGTAAGTTGCACATTAATATACCATTTTTAGATGCAATTGTGCAGATGCCAGGTTAAGTGTTTGAGGCAAATCTTGATGAATAAGAAAAATCTGGCGGGGGTGACAACTACAGTGCTTGAGGATGCTTGTTCAGCAACAGTGACAGGTAAGTTACCTGAGAAACGGGGGGTCCCAGATAGTTTTACTATCCCTTGTACGATTGGTACTTTATCAGTTAGACGCGCCTTAAATGATTCAGGAGCGAGTATTAATCTCATGCCTTCATCGATTTATTTTAAGTTAATTTAGGAGAACCAAAACCAATTAAAATGAAAATCCATTTGGCTGATAAATCTGAAATTAAACCTATGGGGATCTTAGAAGATGTGTTAGTCAAGGTGGGTGGTTTGGTTTTTCCTGTAGATTTTGTCATTATTGATGTGCCCCTTATCCTAGGAAGACCATTTCTTGCTACAGCTGATGCTAACATTGAGGTTGGTCGTGGTAAGCTTACATTGAGAGCAGGGAATGAGTCAGTGACATTCTCAAACACATATTATGTTTCTTTACCTAATGTTGTTAACTCTGTTGAAACTGTATGTGTTAGCTCTATAGATTTGCAGATTGATGAATGGCTAGATAAGGAGCTTGAGAAAAGGAAGGTTGAGTTGAAGACAACAGCAGTGCCAGTTTCCAACCTAGCGAATGGCCCGTGTGCTAAGATCCGTAAACTTTACAGTCGTGTGAAATCTGTTGTTTCTCATGGTAATGTTAAATTGTCTGAAAAGTTGTGCTCGAATTTATCAACAAAGGAGAAAGAGGAGTTGATGATGGTTGTTAATACTTCTGGTCGAGCAAATGATTGGATTGTTGACAAGGTGCAAGGTACATGTTTTTCACCGTTTAAGGGTAGACCGCCCAACACTTTAAGTGTGGGGGCGTCAGAAACCCTACTATGGTAATTATTCGGGATATGAGTCTAGCTAATGACTCGTTAATAAATTAAGCACTTCTCTGGAGGCAACCCGTGTCTTTTATTTTGTTATTTAAATTTAAATTTTGCATTTTTCTGTTTCTTTGTGTTTTTGAATAAACTTTTTGATGATGGTTATGGTTATGCTATTTTTTTTTTGTTATTCCTGTTTGCATTGATTTGTTTGTTCATGGTGATAGCAAGTTGAATGTCATATGCATATGCTGGCAGTAAGTTCAGCACTCATTTTATTGTTGGCATCATTCACGCATGAAACACCATTCATACCTGGCAATTTTTTCTTGTTATTGATTTTGTTTTTGTTTACTTTTCCCTGTTCCCTTAGTTTGCCTTAGTTTATTGGACATTGAGGACATTGTCCAACTTAAGTGTTGGGGTTGGTAAATAGGAAAAAGTCGGGTATTTTAGAGGAATTTTTAAACTTTACTTTTGCATGTTTGTCCTAGTAGTTAATTGCTTTTGTCACTTAATTATAGATATAAATGAGCAATGTAATTGCGCCTTGGTACAAAATTTTAATATGTGGAACGTGTTTTGACTAATTAACGTGGCATCCCTTCTGGATTAATAACATTGCTAGCACGCTTATAGCATCAAAACACCCAAATTGTGAGATTATTGATTCATTTTAGTATGATAAGTGTACGGTTTTGGAACTTTTAGTCTTGTAAATTTGTCCCTCTCTTAGGCTTTTGGATTTATTCAGAAGTAATAGTCTCTTTTAGAGCTCTGAACTATGATGTGCAAGTTTGAGGTTGATTTTCCATTTCCGAGTTATTTCATTTGCTATGAGTGTGCCGGTAATTGTGTTGATTCTAGAACTTGTCCTGGTTGATCGTTCCGTGGTTTTCTAAATGAAAAAGACGCAAATTAGGATAAAACCTTTGTTCTTTGTATGTCTCACCCTTGTTTCGTAAAAATTTGTTATATGTTCATGCTTATTAATGTGCTTAGTAGCTAACTACACTGGTTAGTGAACCACCCGTTTAAAACACTTATGTTGCATCACTTTTAGTGCAGGAAACAATAGAAAACATGTTATCATTAGCCTGTTCTTTTAGTGCAGGAAACAATAGAAAACATGTTATCATTCCGTATTAGAATTTTAGTGATTCTTGGAACGATTACAACATTCGGTACATTATGTCTTCATATATTATTGTTTGTTTTTATCTTTTCATTATAAGTAGCTAAATCCTTCAACACCTGCTTGGGTAGTAAACATTTCACAGGGTCATTTTGAATGTTACTTGCAATCGTTGGACAAGATTTTCATGTTTAATCGAAGATCCATATTTATTTGAGTTTAAATATTGTTTTTATCTTTTATATTTACTGATTGATAATCGTAATCAGAAGTTTGAAAGAAATCTATGTCATTATCAATGAGTTTATGAAAAGGTTAATCGGTCTATAATTAACCTAAAATTGTTGGAGTTCAGAAGAAATCAACAGTAAAGATTGTAAACAATTAAATTCATTTTGAATGGGTAAACACTTATGATAGAGTAATCTGATTAGGTGAATAAGTAGTTCGGAAGAAAGCTTTTATAGGTTAAATCATGAAAATCGATTCAGGATCTTAATGTTTCATTGTTTTGAGTAGAAATTAAACGCGGAAGCGATAACTATATTTTGATTAATTTAAGTGTCAAGTATAACGGAAGTTCGTCTTGTCTATCTTTTGAGTTGTTCAACAAATGCAAGTAATGTTTAGACCCGATGATTGGCATGTGAGCTGATCCTAGTGTGTGTCCTTTTATATTATTGTTCGAAATTCAACAACAAAATATTCTCTTGTGATTAATCCTACGGGATTACTGACTTTTCAACTAACTCTTGCAAAGTGTCAATTCGGTCTCAAAACCCCCATTTTTAATCTGAATTACTTTATTGTAATAATTGCTCAATAAGTCCTTGTGTTCGACCTCGGTTTACCAAGTCAACTATATTGCATATGAACGGATCCACTGCCCGCAAGTGTGTAGTAGTCAGTAGCTAGGTATTTCATGTTTATAAATTTAAGACTAGAAAATACACACCATTAAGCAGTTTTAATCTTAAATGAAAACCGGAATATTTGACAATATTTGACCTATATACAAGCCTTAATAACACGACTAAGCACTAAAGAAACAAATAAGTGATATCTCGCCTATCCTACTCCATCTAACTTATTTTTGGGGTTGAATATTTGAATAATCACACAATGCCAAGTCGTGATGCATAATCTTTTAACCATAGGCTTGTACTAGAATCATTCCTTCATCGCCATGGCGCAAGCACCATATAACGTCTATCAGAAAAGGAGTTTAAGGATGTTAGGCTAAATAAGGTATGGAAATTTGGGTAAACAAATAGTGTTAACAAAGAACTAACACAACATTCAACAAAGTTTTCACATATAGTCTAGTCCATAAACAATCCCATGTTATTAGTTGCCAACGGTCCAAATCTCAAGAAGTTCTCCCGACAATACCCCCAACAGAACGATCCAAAAACCGACACCATTGTGGTGTATGACAATGAAACAACTCCTTCCACCTAACTACCCATGTTGGCTTAAACAAGCTTGCCAGCCCGAATACATTAACTGGAGAATATAAAATTATAATCCTTGTTAGAACCAGTTTCGCCCAAACTGGCCAGTCTCCAGCTGCATTGGGAGACCAGAAGATTCGTCCAGAAATATATTGAAGTCCAGTTGTAACGTACAGTTTATGCAACTGAAGACTTCCTCCAGTTGAGATTTGATCAGAACTGAAGACATTCCAATTGACGTCCAAGACAACAAATGGAAGATAGAGAATGACAATGGCAGCGAAGCCTAGTTGGCATTCTACTCAGATCGAAACTGGAGAATATCAGTTTAAAGCCTTTACAATGCTTTACACTGTTTACGAGGAAGACCTTTTTGCTTTATGCAACTTTATACAGACAATATCATTTGTCTATGATTAAAGTACAAAAGTGCATAAAGTAGGTTAGATAAAGTAATGTCTTGACTTACCTTATCAATCATTTTAAAGGAACTCACTTAGTTTCCTTAAATGCTCTTGTTAGAAATCCAAAAATAGTGATAAATTTTAATTTTAGTTAGTGGACTTTGTTGTTGTTAAGACATGGTGAAATGATTTCTAGGGTTGACGGACTAGGAGTGTCAATTAGCTTAATTGTAGATTTAGACTATAAATACCCTCAACTCCTTAGAAATCATAAGCCTTTGATCCATTTTTACATACAACTTAATCCAGATCGTTTCTCTCTCTCTCGAAATCACACACACTAAACACACCAAGAACACACACACTTGAACCGCCATTGTTGAGATCGAATCAAGAGCAGAAATAGTGTTATTACAGCTGTCAACCATATTTATACGACCAAGTTGGATTCCCAATGCCAACTTTGTCTATAAATAGAGGTCTTTGCACAACAAGAATATAACTTTGTATATTCAGACTTTTGCAATATTCTTGGTGTACTTGTGCAATATTCTCTCAATCGTAAATGGGAATACTTCACAACTTTAAGTGTTTCGATTGTTAAAAGAGAATTTCCTAGTATAGATCATTTGTGTTTCATAGGTTGTTAGGATATTTACATTTATGTATTATCTTGGTTCCGCAACAACCTTGTATTTTATTTAGCATCAATAAATAAAATACATTTGAAAATTACAACTTGGTCTCACCATTTTACTTTGGTATACATACTTATTGCATTGTCTTTTTCTTTGTCACCTATTAAGTAATCTATTCAAGGACTTAGTATACAATCACTGTAATTGGTCGTCTCCAGTTCAGTGTTTATATTGCAAAGAACTCTCACCATTGAAATAGAGGTGTCTTCAGTTAGTACCATCTCTTGAGTTGGGACTTATAAGTGGTATCAGAGCAGAAGGCTAACATAATTGCCTAGATCTGCTAAGATGTCTACTACTGAAGGTGAGAATGGTCCTGGTAATGATGAAAACACTAATGTTAACAATATCATACCTAATCAAAATGCTAATAACAATCTTCCTCCCCCTCCTCCCAATGCCCCAAACCATGTCCATGTCCATTACTCAAATACTCCTGTTCCCAAATTTGATGGGAATGGTGAAACTTTTGGGACATGGAAGGCCAAAATGCTGCTGCATTTTGGTGGGATTGAAAGGTATATGTTAAAAATCCTTAAGGATGGACCCTATATACCCATGTCAAGGCAATGTGGTCAGATGAGGATCGCAAGCTGGTAGACTTGGATACCAGACTGAAAAACATGATCCTTGCTGCTGTCCCTGAAGACTTAATTCCAACACTGGTGTTGTTTCCCAGTGCCAAGGCAATGTGGGATGAGTTAGTCATTCAGTTTGAAGGAGGTGAGGACACCCTTGTCACTAGAAAGGTTGCTCTGAACAAGAAGTATGAATCCTTCTTTGCTTTACCCAATGAAAGTCTAACTGGTACCTACACCAGATTTACTAGTCTTATCAATCAGTTAAGAGGGTTGGGTATTGAAAAAGACAAAGACATTCTTCTTGAGAAATTCTGTGATGTTCTTCCATCCAAATGGGAAAACATGATTCTTGTCCTAAGACAAGGTAAAACCCTGCACAGTCACACTCTTGCATCTCTCTATGGAGCCTTTAGATTCATAGAGGATAACAATGCTGCAAGACTTGTGGCTGAACAAGATGCCATAAACCATGCTCAAAGTTCCAAGGGAACCAGTTTCACTGGACAACCTTGTGCTGCCTTAATTTCTTCTGAGAATGTCCAGTTACATTCTATGAAGGGGATGTTAAGCAACTTACTGAACTCTGGGTTAACCACTGAGACCAGTATTGGTTGTGATGAAACTGACGATGATGACCTGGTAGCCATGATTGCCAAAACCTTTAATAGGTTTAAGCACAAATCTAATCGATTCAATGGTTCCAACAATGCTTCCAGCTCCAACTCTCTGGACAAGGCCAATCTTACCTGCTATAAGTGTGGTAAGAAAGGTGATTTTATGAAGGATTGCAGGTCTAGTCAAATGAACAATCAATCTGGTCCCCTTATCCCAACTTACAATGTGCCTGATGATAAATATAAAGCTAAATATAAGAAGCTTAAGGCACAAATTGCCCTCTTGTCCCTTGAAAAAGAAAAAGAAAAGAATAAATGCATGATGGAAAACACTGAAGGGAAGTGGGAACTCTCTGGTGATTCATCTGATGATGATGAAGAGATTAGGGATATGTGCTTTATGGCACTTGAAGATCAACAACAACATCTGGTGAAAGATGATGTCATTGCAGGAAGATGGGCGGACATTGTAGATGCAGATTCGTTGTGACAATCGCAACATAGATTTGATTATCGTTTATGTTTTTAGGAACTTGTTTGTAATCATTTAAATAAGAACTTGTGTTGATATTTAATGATTACGTCTGAACTTCAATATTATATCTGTTTATGTTTTATATTGTGTTTGTGTGTTATATATTGTTTTGCAGGTACAAGAACATAGAATCAAGGTTTATAAGTGTCGTAGAACACTTAAACGATGATTGGATGTTATGTACAAGCCACACAAAACTAAACAAAGAGTCAAAGGTCGTCCAACAACCTCGTGCTGACATCAGCACGAGGCAGTCGATTGACTTATTGTTTCGGGCCTAATATGCAATTAAGGCCTAAGCCCACACGATCCAATACTTAACTAGTATAAATACAAGACCTAATCTACGGAATTAGGTTAATCCTTGTTAATTGTTTTCAAATTATTCACGAATTTACGAGTCAAGGTTATTTGTTCCTTCGTGTGATCTCCTACACTAACCACAAGCCTTGTGCATCTCCTTGGGTTGGTTAATTACTTATTAATCAACATAAAGCAATAGCAATCTAGTTATCTCAAGAGGATTCTGCACTCTTGACATAACGAATCGCGTCTTATTACGATCCACGCAACAATAGGGCACCTTACAAGTGGTATCAGAGACCTAAGGTTGATTACCAGAAGGTTTAAGATCGTTTGATTAGCTATTGGTTGCAATTTCGTTCGAAATTCGTGTTAATTTGCATTTTTGTGCTCTTCTTCGTGTTACTTCATGCATACGTCAACACGAAGTGAACTTCGTGTTCGTGTTCACGTCATCTGTTAACTTCGTGCCACGTCAGCGCGAACCACTCTTCGTGACTTAGGTCGTGACTAGTGTTTCGTATACTTCGTGTAACGTATACTTCATGCTTCGTGCGACGTGTACTTCGTGGAGGTCATACAGCTTCGTGCCAGGTGAACTTCGTGCCATGTGTTCTTCCTGCCACACGAACTAAGTAGTATTTCGTTTTATTTGAATTCAAAAGATTCGAAATGACGACTATACCAGCTGCCGCAAACTCACCTAATGCCCTACTTATCAGCCAGATGATCATGCACGATCATGAGGTTGGTCGGGGTAATACACCTCCAAAGCTTTTCCGTATGGAAAATTATTGGATGTGGAAGAGACGTTTTGAAGACTACATTCGTCTCATTGACATAGAAATGTGGCTTGTGATAACTCAAGGTTTTGATTGGCCTTCATATGAGAAGAATGGAGTGATCGGTAGGTATACTTATGCTGATATGCCTATTGAAGAACGTAAAAGATACGTTGTTGAGGGAAAGGCATTGTCCACTCTTACTATGGCCTTGCCTCAAGATAGTGTACATATGTTCAAAAAGTACACTACTTCAAAGGATTTATGGGACGCTCTTGAAAGATATTGTGAGGGCGATGAAACTTTGAAGAAGAATCGTATCAAGCTTCTGAAGCGCCAGTATGAAGCCTTTAATGGACTGAAAGGAGAATCTCTTGACGAGATTATTATTCGATTCAGTCATTTGACCACTGAGTTGTCGTACTTTGAGGTTGTTTATCGTCAAACTGAGCTAGTTGATAAGTTTTTGGACTCACTGTCTAAGACATGGACTGATTATGTTCATCAACTTCAAGATGATCAGGAATACAGTACATGGGACTTTGAAAAGGTAGTTTCCAAACTGAAGAACAGAGACATGAAGAGAAGGATTAAAGATACTTACTCGGATTTTACACAAGATCCTTCTTTATATCATGCTAAGTTTGTTCATTTAGCAAGTTCTAGCTCGGGAAACAATGCATTTGTAAGTGGTGCAAAAGCTACACCAATAGTAGATGCTGAAGGTATTGTTGGATATGTTGCTTTTGACAATACACATTCCAATGTTAAGAGCAATGTACAATCTTTCCACTCTATGCCAATGAGTATGAGTTCTGCAGAAGGTAGAATGAGTGTTTACTTAGCCTTTTGTAATGCTCATGAAGCATTTATTGGAGGAAAGATTACTGATCCTGCAGTAATTGATGAGGATTACAATCAAATAGATCCTGATGATTTGGAAGAAATAGATCTACAATGGCAGCTTGCTATGCTTACTATTAAGGTCAGAAGATTCACTCAGAGAACTGGGAGACCTATAGGTAATGGCACTAAAGGCTTTGATAAATCCAAGGTGAAATGTTATAACTGCGATGGATTTGGTCATTTTGCAAGAGAGTGTCAACGACCTAAGAGGATTGATAATACCGTTGCTGGTCGTCAAAATTACAATCAAGGCGGTATTACTCCGAGTAATCATAAGACGCAAGCAATGATTACATATCCTGCTACTCCACTACAACCAGTTTCGTCACCATTTTCGGTGTCAAAGGGTGTTGTTGTTCAAAATCCGGATGGTACTTATCAATGGGATACACAATCTGATGATACCTCGAATCATGCCTAAGATCTTGAAGTGCTTTATTTATTTACAAGAAATATGAAGATGTAAATGGTTCTTATGTTAGTTTCGCTGGTCCCAAGGGCGGCAACATCTCGGGCCAAGGTGATGTTGTCAATGGGAAGATTACGCTGGAAAAAGTCAATTATGTGGAACAGTTATCACATAATTTATTAAGTGTTTCTCAGATTTGTGACAAGGGTAACACTGTCCATTTTAATGAGAAAGAAGCACTTGTATTGAAACTAGGATATTTTATTCCTAAAAACTGGATCCTGCTGAAAGCTCCTAGGAAGAGAGACATCTATGGCCTTGTCAGAGGGAATCCAACATCAATATAGTTCTCCGTATGAACCACAACAGAATGGAGTTGCTGAAAGGAAGAATAGGACTCTAATCGAGACAGCCAGAACTATGCTTGCAGATTCAGGGCTTCCTACTATGTTTTGGGCGGAGGCAGTGAATACAGCTTGTCATATTTTAAATAGGGTTACTGTAGTTAAGTGTCATAATAAGACATGTTATGAGCTTCTACATAAGAAGAAACCAAATTTACAGAATGTTGAACCATTTGGTGTACCGTGTACCTTCTTGAAGTATCTACCTTAGTCAAAGTTTGATTCAAAGGTTGAAGAGGGATTTCTCATGGGTTATAAACCGGGAACATCAATTCGACGGGTTTACAACAATCAGACCGACAAAGTTGATTTAGGAACAAATGTCAAGATTGTCAGTCATAAGCCCGCTATTCATTCTGGAAGCGGCAAAAACTTCGATTACGATAGTGTGTTTAGTTCACTACATGGTCCTGATTCTTACTCAGATCCTGAGATAGTTGATGATGTGATTATTCTAAGAGATCACATGGATAATACTCCTATATCTCCGCCTACTCGAAATATCGATACTACTCCAACCAAAGTTCAGTCTACTACTGATGTTGATGAAAGTGGTAAGGACAAGAATAAGTCACCAGATTCAGATAATAGTGAACCCGAGAACATTACACCACCTACTCCATCGAAGGTTACACTGCCTGATGATGATCCTATTTTTGAAGAATCGGAAGATGATTTTAGCTCTCCTGAGTTTCAGATTAGAACAAATTTAGGAGAAAGTCTGAATGTTGATTCGGTTCCTCAATATCGAATTAATAAGGATCATCCAGTTGAAAATATTCTTAGAAATGCTACAGAACCCGTTCGGACTAGAAATCAGTTGAATAAGGACCTGACTAGTTTGTTCTGTGAAGTGAAAGACACTGGATTGATAACTGAGTGTTTATATTCTGGTTTCATTTCACAAGTAGAACCTAAGAATGTTAAGGCAACACTTCAAGATCCATGTTGGGTTGAAGCTATGCAAGAAGAATTAGCTCAATTTGAAAAACTTGGAGTTTGGGAGTTAGTAGATGTGCCTAGAGGTAAAGAACCGATTGGAACTCGTTGGGTATATAAATGCAAACGAGATGACAAAGGGATCGTTACTAGAAATAAAGCACGTTTGGTTGTTCAGGGGTTTGCACAACGAGAAGGATATGACTATAATGAAACTTTTGCACCAGTTGCTAGGATTGAAGTTATAATGTTATTTTTAGCCTATGCAAGTTTCAAAGGTATAAAGGTGTATCAGTTAGACGTTAAGAGTGCCTTCTTATACGGTGAAGTCAAAGAAGAAGTGTATGTTCACCAACCACCGGGGTTTGAAGATCCGAATTATCCAAGAAGAACATATCGATTAGATAAGGCTCTTTATGGATTGCATCAAGCACCTAAAGTGTGGTATGAAAAGTTGTTAACGCATTTGTTGACAAATGGATTTACAAGAGGATCGATAGACAGCACATTGTTTATTAAGTGGAAGAAGCGAGATTATCTAATTGTACAAGTTTACGTGGATGATATCATTTTTTGGTTCATCCAATACGAATATGTGCAAAGAATTTGAAATGAGCATGAAAAAGGAATTCGAAATGAGTGCTATGGGGGAATTATAATTTTTCCTCTGACTACAAGTAGATCAAAGGAAAGATGGATTTTTCATTCGCCAGTCTAAGTATGTCGATGACATCTTGGTGAGGTTTCAAATGTTAGAGTCCAAGAAATATGGTACTCCTTTTAAGCAGAATCATAGCTTAGGAGTTGTTGATCCTAATGATGAACTTGTGGATGCAACTTATTATCGTGCTATCATTGGCTCATTGATGTATTTGACTGCTTCGCGTCCAGATATTATGTTCGCTGTTTGTCTTTGTGTAACAACACGATTTTATCAATCGAATTCACATGAACAATGGTGTTTGGTTAGTGTGTGTGTTCTTGGTGTTTGTGTGTGTTGAGAGAGAATTGGGATCAAGAGTGTGTTATTGATATAATCAGTGTTAAGAGTTATGCAAAAGTTATGTCAAGAGTTATGATTTCTAAGGAATTGAGGGCTATTTATAGTCTAAACTAACCAACTATACTAATTATCACAATAAGCCCCTCAACCTTAGAAATCATCAACACATGACTTAACAACAAGTAAGTCCATAACTTAAATTACAATGTATCACTATTTTTGGATTTCTAACATTCTCCCCCTTAGTGATATATTGTAATATCTGAAGTACGTATTGGTTTGTCTTGTAGGATTGAATTTGATGAGCCCGGTGATGAAGACAATTGGTGTGTTGAAACAAGTCTTCAAAGTTTCTCATTGTCTTTGGAGAACTTGATTCAGTCTAGGTCTTGGACTTCATGAAGTTAAATCATTTGAGGTGTGTATGTTTTGAATCTTTGAAGATTGTTGAATCATGAATCAGAGTTGTCTTTTGAGGTGCGGAAGGTATGAACTTGTCTTGAATTCTTCAATCTTCGAATCTTGAAGTCTTTTCTTTGAAATCTTGGAATGAATTTTTAGAGATATTTACTCTCCCCCTTGATATGTGCAATGTAGCTTTAGCTAAAGTGTTGTTGTATGACTTGAAGATCTTTGATGAAGACTCTTTTGAAGCTTTTCTTCTTTTGTCATATTATTTTGAACACTTTTGAGAGTAAATATTTCAATAAGGTTTTTGGAAAGTCTCTTATGAAGTAATCATGCTCCTCCTCAATTCATGAGTAATCACAGTCTCTTCGTTAAATCTTGAATGTATATCCTTTTCTTTCGAGATGAATAGTCTTCAATTTGAATTTGGAACCCTTACAGTTTGGAATGAAATCAAACAAACTTTGAAGAAGAATGATCATAAATGAAATTTGAGAGAAAAGAACTCAAAATAAACATGAAAACATCCAATCAAGAATCTGAATGATAGTATCTCGGAAAGTAATTGAAACAACCAAACACAAACTTTTCTCCTTGTCCTTATCAATCATTCTAATTTCTTCTCCTAATCAATAATAAATCATACTATTTTCTCCCCCTCATAAGGACAAAGTTGGGAACCAATGTCATTATGTAAACAGTGATTGATTTGAATATTAAAAGAAATAATCATGACTAAAATCTAGACATTATGCTCATGGAGAATTATCAACCATCAAAACATCAATCTAACCATATAAACGAACCCAATTGTTCCTATGGGTGACTAAAATGTAAGATTGAAGTTGTTGGGATAAACATTGTATCATGGTGTTGGTGTTTTATGTGTTCGGGTGACGAGAAAAGAAACCGGATAAGAATGATCCGTTTGCATTCAAAAATCGAAAGGATTAATGAAATGACCGAAAGAAATGTATACCATTTATCGGATTTCCTATGCATCATTGAGAAATGCACAAAGCAAACCTCTAACATAGTTTGGTCTTTTGGCTTTCCAACCTTAAGATTGCTTCAAAGAATGTAAACCATGGTTAGTGTCACCTAAGCGTTCGATAACCATGTTCTACTATCCTTAAAGACTTCTAGGAAAAATCCAAGGTCACAATAGACTTCTTGTTAACTCAATAATTACAAAAATGCAATTATGAAACCTACATTCAAAGCTGGAAATGATGTTAGCAATGGTAGGATTTCCATTTGATCATCGTGAAATATCATTTAAGATATCACTACAAATGTTCCGGCTATATCACAAAGATAAGCATGTATATCACAAAGATATAACGCAAATGTATCTTAAGGAATGAATAACGATCAAATTAATGATCAATTATGAGAGCTCTAGACACAAAGTGATCAAATGAAGTCGGGGACTGGAGCAGAGTGTCACCCTTTTTCAATATTAACGTCTTCCAAATGAAGAGTCAATAGAAATGAGAAAATCTCCATGAGAAGTAAAACAAGCATTTGTTAAGAAACACTTCAGTGGTTAGGTAAAGATGTGCATCGCTTCATTGGGTCCATGAAGGCTTTTTCAATACCGAGATATCAACAAATGATATCCGATAAAAATGTGTTTTACCTGGCGATTTGAGAATTTTAGGAAAGGGTATCAATTTATTTAACCCTTTTCTCACAACATTATCACCATAACCTCTCACTTTTCGACTATACTCCCTCCAACTTAGTTGCACGAATTCATCATCACTCAAAAATACCCTCACTATCTAATGAAAGAAGTGAATACTCCGGGGTTAGAACTCATCGGCAATGATTAAATTCATGGAGTATAATATTGAGAAAAACCTAGTCGCTCATGTGCAAACTAAATACCGATCTTCCTTTGAAGTAAATGTTTTGAAAAAAATCATCCAATGTGAAAAAAAAATGTTTTAAAAACACATTTGAAGTTTTGAAAGAGTTTTTGAAATCACAAACTCCCCCTTAATCTATGCAAAGATAGAAAATAATTTTCATAGAAAAGGTGGAGCAAAAATGATTTGTGTGAAATCAAAACAGGTTTTATGAAAAGTGAACTCAATCAATTGTTCAAGATGAGATAACTCAGGAGTACACAAAGGCGTTCAATCCTTTGCTTCTCATATCAACAATTGAGAGTTTTTGAAACAGGTGTAACAAAATTGCAATCAACATCTTGTTTTACACATATACATTCATATAAGACCACTTGGAAGTACACAAAGGCGTTCAATTCCGCGTTATCCTATATCAATTTATATTTATATCAACATGAATTAATTTCAATTTTGAAACATAAATAATTTTTCTTTTTAAAACCGGGTTGCATACAGAGTATATGCAAACTATTTATAAAATAAATAACACAAATAAGCACGGGTTATACACTGAGTGTGCATAAGCCATGAAGTAATAAATACATCATTTAAGCACGGGTTACATACAGAGTATATGTAAACCACTTTGAAGTAAAAAGAAAAAAAATTTAAGAAAATCTTTTTGTTATTTTTCAAAATTTTATCTTTTTGTATTTGATTTTTGGTTTTTCAATTTTTTATAATTTTTTGAAAAATGAATCAA
Source organism: Erigeron canadensis (assembly GCF_010389155.1). NCBI lineage: Eukaryota > Viridiplantae > Streptophyta > Magnoliopsida > Asterales > Asteraceae > Erigeron > Erigeron canadensis. The sequence continues at coordinate 9,269,457 of NC_057764.1, forward strand.
GAATTCCTTCCATGGTAAAGGTAATTAAGGATCAAGATTTAGCATACCAAGTTTAGAGATTAAGAAATTAAACCTTTTTTCGTATAGTGGTTTTGTGAACAAATCAGCGAGTTGGTAGTCAGTTCCCACGAAGTAGAGTTCGATGTCACCTTTCTCAACATGATCTTTGAGAAAATGATATCTCACATCAATGTGCTTTGAGCGTGAGTGATTGACTGAGTTGACAGCAATTGCAATGGCACTTTGTGAATCACAATAGATAGGGACACGATCATATTTCAGACCATAGTCGGTAAGTTGTGTTTTCATCCATAACACTTGAGCACAACAACTAGCAGCAGCTACATATTCAGCCTCTGTTGTTGACAGTGATACACAATTTTGCTTCTTGGATGACCAACTTACAATCTTATCCCCTAAGAATTGTAAAGTACCAGATGTGCTCTTGCGATCAAGCTTACAACCTGCATGATCTGCCTCTGAATAGGCAGTTAAATTGAATCCAGTATCCCTTGGATACCAGAGACCAAGATTGGGTGTACCCTTCAGATAACGAAAAATTCGTTTCACAGCTTGGTAATGTAAATCAGTCGGAGTGGCTTGATACCTAGCACACATACATGTTGCAAACATTATATCTGGGCGAGATGCTGTAAGATACAACAACGAACCAATCATGCTTCTATACCTCTTTTGGTCAAATTGTTTCCCATTTTTATCAGCATTAATGTTCGTACGAGCTGCCATTGGGGTTGAAATTGAAGTACATGTAGTCATATCAAACTTTTTCAACATATCTTTTATGTACTTACCTTGTGATATATAAATACCAGTTGGTAATTGTTTGATTTGTAGACCCAAAAAGTAATTCATTTCCCCAATCATGCTCATTTCAAAATGATTGACCATTAGAGATGAAAAATTTTGACAAAAAGATTGATTGGTTGACCCAAAAATAATGTCATCAACATATATTTGGACAAGTAAAACATGTGTACCTTGCTTACGAATAAACAGGGTAGGGTCAATAGTACCTTTGGTAAAGCCTCCTTTGAGTAAGAAAGTAGATAAGGAATCATACCATGCTCAGGGTGCCTGCTTCAAACCATAGAGGGCCTTGTCTAACCTGTAGACATGGTTTGGCTTCTTAGGATCAACAAAACCTTCAGGTTGCTCCAGGTAAACTTCTTCTTTGAGTTCTCCATTCAAGAATGCTGTCTTCACATCCATTTGAAACACTGTGAAGTTTCTGAACGCGGCATAAGCTAAGAATATACGAATGGCCTCCATTCTTGCAACAGGAGCGAAAGTTTCGTCGAAATCCACACCAGGTTGTTGGCAGTAACCCTTTGCAACCAATCTAGCTTTGTTCCTTACTACAATTCCATTTTCATCCTTCTTGTTCTTGAAAATCCACTTGGTGCGAATTGGTTCTTCTTTCCTTGGATTTGGAACCAATCTCCAAACCTTCAGTCTCTCAAACTGAGCTAATTCATTTTGCATTGCTTTAACCCACTCTGGATCACAAAGAGCTTCAGAGACGGTTTTGGGTTCAATGTTACTCAGGGAAAGTGCAACAAGACACTCATTGACTGTAGTACGGGTAGAAACACCAGCTTGTGGATCTCCGATGATCTGTTCTGTAGGATGATCTTTGCGCATATGTGACCACTTGTTGTTATGAGGAAGAGGATCTTGTTGATGAATGTCAACATTATCATCATTAAATCCAGAGTTCTGTTGAGCAATGGAATCATAGCTTGGAAGAACTATTTCCTCGAAATTTGGATGATCAAAATCAAGTGGCACATACACATTTGGAGTATTTGATGGATTTGTTGTTTGGGTGATTCGAGAAGGTTGTTCTTGAACATTCTTTTGAGAATAAATATCACTTGAAGGTGAGTCTTCTTGCTCTGCATAATTTGAAGATGATTCATGATTGTTGTTAGGAACTAATTCATTTGTTTGAATGGGGTCATTGTTCAGAATTGATTCATTGATGACTTGAGGTTCCTTTTCTTGAATCGGTTTTGAGTTGTAGAATTCTTCGAAAAGAATATCTAGCTCTTCACTTGTTGGGGTTGGATATTTCTTGAACTTTGAAGCTAAGGTAGACGTCCTTGAGGAAGCACTTGAAGTACTTGGATCACTAATTGTTGGTAGCAAACTTTCTTGTTCAAATATCATGCCAGACATCTCGTCAAACCAAACATTCATGGTTTCTTGAATCGTGTTTGTTCGACGATTAAAGATGCGATATGCAATCGATGTCTTTGAGTAACCAACAAAGTAACCTTCGTCACCTTTCCTTTCAAACTTTCCAACATTTTCCCGATCATTCAAGGTATAAGAGACACACCCAAAAATATGGAAGTAATTGATGTTGGGTTTGCGTTTGTTAATAACCTCATAAGGAGTCTTCTCATGACGCCGATTGATGATGGACCGATTTTGAGTATGACAGGCAGTATCAACAGCTTCAGCCCACATGTTTGATGGTAACTTGGAATAAGCAAGCATTGTTCTCGCTGCTTCCACCAGCGTACGATTTCTCCTTTCAACAACACCATTTTGTTGGGGGGTTCGGACAACAGAGAATTGGTGAGTAATGCCTTTTGATTTGCAAAATTCATTGAAGATGGCATTTTTGAACTCAGTACCGTTATCCGAACGGATATAACGGACAAGAAGTTGAAGATTCACTTGAGTGGAAGTGATGAAATCGATCAAAATTTGAGTTGTTTCATCTTTTGAAGCAAGAAACTTAACCCAAGTGTATCTTGAATAATCATCAACGATAACCAGAATATATCTCTTCCCGTTTCTGCTTTGTACTTTCATAGGCTCACAAAGATCCATGTGAAGCAAATGAAGAGGTGCCAAAGTATGTGGAATTTTCTTTGGTTTATGAGAAGTTCTCTTGATCTTCCCAACTGCACAAGAAGGACAGACATGCTCACTCTCATACTTGTAGTTAGGCAAGCCTGCAACAAGTTGCTTATTGACTAAAGCATTGATGGTTTGATAATTCAAGTGAGACAGCCTTCTATGCCACAACCAATAATTTTTCAAGATAGCTTTTGAAACAAGACAGATATTATCAGTTGGTTGGTTATCATCAAGATTAACTGTGAAAAGATTGTCTTCACGATTTCCGCATAGGATATCAATTCTATCTAGAGTTTGGACTTTGCACAGAGATTGTCGAAAAAGAACTTGAAGATTGTTGTCACAGAACTGTCCAACACTGAACAAGTTATGACTCAGGCCTTCAACGTAATGAACTTTCTTGATGACAATTCTGTTTCTTTCAATATCTCCATAACCTAGAATTGGAGCGAAATTGTTGTTTCCGAAACGAATAGTTCCCATGAATCTTTCAACAAAATTCTTGAGCAATGATTTATTGCCAGTCATGTGTTTTGAACACCCGGAATCGAGTATCCATACACAGATGGTTATTTCCTGCAATCAAAAATTTAACCGACTTTAGGTACCCACTTAAAGACGGGTCCGTTGTGGTTAGTTAATACAGGCAGGGGGTATAACTTAGGAGATGCATACAAACATGCTTTCGAATCAACATACTTGTTAACAAGCACATTATCAACAAGCACATTTGGATTAAACAAACGAATATTAACACACGAATCAAAAGTAACATGTCTACCAGCATTCAAACCATGCATATGAGAACAAGAATTAACATTGTTTACAACATCACAAGGCCTAGCCTTGGCACCATTAACATTGTTTAACACAGAGGACTTAAAATATAAATTGTTTGACTCAACAGAAACATGCTTCTTCTTACTACCAGCTTTTCTTCTTTGTCTTTTCTTCTTTTTATCAACATTAGTGAACTTAGGTACTAATGACTTAGCTACCCATTTAGTCTCACTAATTAAGCTCTTTCCACCTGTCGAATTGACACTAAGAAGATTAGAACGAGAGTTTTGAAGCACTTTTATCTTTTTAGACTCTTTTGAAGGTGCAGAAACTTCTTGTTTCTTAGGTTTATCATGAGAAAACCAGCCATATCTATCCCTATACCTAGTTGCACCATTTGAAGTATCCCTAGTTAGCAAAACTGAGCTAGACTTAGACACTTTAGAAATTGAACTAGAATGAGAGCTAGACGAAGAAACATTTGAATTGATTTCCAGAAGTTTCACTTTGTTGTATTTGATTTTGGGATTGGTCTCATCTTGTTTGGTTTTAACATGCTTTTCCGGGGTAGGACACTTTGTTTTTAACTTATTGATTCTTGGTTTGGTGACAGTCTTTGGTTCAGTCTTGATGAGTTTGGAAGTAACCCGTTTCTTTGAATAATATGAAGTTGGAGCTTTGAAAAACGATTTTGGAGATTCCTCTTTTGACTCAACTTTGATTTTGGTAGATTCAATCTTTTTCTCAGTTTCAGAATCAAAAACATATTCTCCCTCCATGAATTTATCAAAATCAGATTTGGTGAATGGTGAAACCGGAGAGAATTTTGAAAAATCAGGAGTTTTGTTTTCCAACTTCACACTATTGGTTGTCTCATAAATAAAATCAACTTGAACTGACGCTTCTTTGGTTTCACAAGAAAATTGAGTAAAAGTATCAGCACCTATACTAGCACAAAGCTTAGGGTGAACAACTAACTCTTCAGAAAACTCACAAGTGAAAAACCTAAAGTAGTACCATATCAAAACTAAACTATGCGCAAGTTCGTCATAGGATAAATCAGATTGCACATAATCATCAGCTATTACAGTATCAGTATTTTGACATGAACACTTAAAAGAATCAGTCAAGGTTTGGGTGGAGGAAATAGTAGATGAAACACAAGTAGTCTGAGTGGAATGGTCTACTAAAAGACTGAAATCAGTTTGGGTAGAAACATTCACACAGACTGTCTTGATATCAACAACAATTGATTCATTCTTTGAATTCGGACTTTGAGACTGTAGATTATTAATAAGTTTTTGTTGAGATTCCACCTTTTGTTGTAAACCTTCTATTTGTTCTTCCAAAAATGTGGACGGAACATACAATTTAGTTGGTTTAGGTGGTGAAACAACAGATTCTTGGTTTTGAAAATTAGACGCAATCTCTTCTAATTCAAAAATTGATGACTTTTTCGTTTCGTAAGAAGTATTGATTGCATCATAATTAACCAAAAATTTATTATTTTGAATTTTCTTAACTTCATCAGTCTCAAATTCATCATCCAATGGACGAATGAATTGTTGAACCATACCAAGTCTCAAAAACTTTTCATCATACAAGGATTCGATCTTGTCTTTGGCTTTTTGCAATGGAGTGATATCAACATCCATTTTTCTCGCATTTGCACGAAGCCATTCATTGGTCTTTTGAACTTCAAGATCTTGATTGGCTTTTTCAAGATCAAGAATGGTCTTTTCTAAATTATGACACTTTTCCAATAACTTAGAGTCAGGAGACGCATTCATTTCACATTCTTTAATCAACATTTGTTCTTTATAGTTTTGAAACTCTTGTTTCATAGCATCATACTCAAAAAGTAGTTTAGAATTTTCTTCAAGAAGTTTTGTGTATTCCCTTTTTGAAAATACAATGCTATTTTTCAATTTCTTGTTTTTGTTGGCTAAAGAAGTGTAATAATTCGTCAAGTTTGATAAGGCAATTCTACAAGACTCTTTATCCTTGATTGATGAAAAAATAGAGTCGAGATTTACCTCATCATCGGGATATTCCTCGTCAGTGTTGTCAGCCTCCAACACTTTGTCTTTGCTCAACCTTGCCATGAAACATACATTGGCAGACAGATCTTCATCTTCATCATCAGTAAGCAAAAGCCAGTTGTCATCTTCAGCAATCAAGGCTTGACCAACTTCAACTTTCTTTGCCAGAAGCATCTTCTGCTTGTAATATTCATAAGTCTTCTTGCGAGGCAGCTTGCAATCCACAGCAAAATGACCAGGAATTCCACAGTTGTAACACTTTTTGTCAGATGTCTTTTCTTTCTCCATGATTTGTTTCTGAGTTTCTGCTTTCTTGTCTCTTTTCTTGGAACCAATTGTTTCACCTTGTTCAAAACTCTTGTGATGATATTGTTCCTTCTTTGGAAATGCACTTGTTGATGAAGTTTGAAGATTGTTGTTAGTTGGCCTCGGAGCCGAGTAATCTTCTCCCTCCTCATCAGATAAAGAAAAAATAGTCATTTGTCTTTTAAGAGCCTCAGAAACCTTTCGTTCAACAACCAATGCTAAAGGATCAGTAGATACAACTTCTGGCACTTTGTTGAATGAATTTTTTCTTAGAACTTTGCTCTCATTCAACTTGAAAGATCTTTATGTTGCTTGATTTGAGTTCCATAATCTTCCCATTCGGGACCAAGTGCTTTGATAAACTTGATGTTCAGCTCAATCTCATCTTTCTTGACCTTGTTCTTTCTCAGTTCATTGATCACATTGCAAAATCTGTAGTAGACGGACTCAAGAGATTCATTTGGAGATTTCTGAAAATTGTCAAACTCAGTTAAGACATTTGTCAGTCGAATTGTTGAGGTTACATCAGAACCTTCCATTTGTCTAGCAACTTCATCCCAAATCTCCTTTGTTGTGTCGTAAGAATCAACTGAGCCATAGATCTCATCAGGAAGTGCTTGGTACAAGCATGACCTAGCTCTGTTGTCAGCAGCAGTACGATCTCTTTGTTCGGCGTTCAAAAGATCAGGAGTCAAAATAGTACGGGTAGTAGGATGACGATGCATAGTAAGTCCATTGATGATTGAGTCCTTAAGCATGTGACCATTAGTCTGACGTTCCACATAATCCATGAACCTTTTCTTCCAAAGTCCATAGTTACCACGATAAAGAACTGGTGGTATTATATCAGTACCCAGAGACAATGCTTCACGAGTAGTCATTTGAAATTGATTTGAATTGACAATTGAATTGATTTTGAATAAAGTATGAAAGTATGAAACGATCTAATTTGGAATGAAATGAAACGATCAGAATTGAAATGAAAATGAAACGATCTGATTTGAAATAAGAATGAAACGATCTGAATTGGAATTAAAATGAAACGATGTAGAAGAAGTGTAAATGAAACAATCTAAATGTTCAGGAATGATATGATCTCAATGTGCAGGAATGAAATGATCTAAAATTGAAACGATTTTCAGAAGAAGAAAAATTCTAAGTTTTCTGAAATGATTTGGGCAGAGTTTTGGTATGAAATGGAATGAAATGAATTGAGCAAAACCAATCACGAAGATCAGTTACCCAAGAGTAGTATGATTCCCAAACACAACTCTTCACGAATTACTCAAACCAGAGAATGTTCAAGTAAAACTTGAAACGATCTAAAAGAGATCGTTCTGGTTTCAAAGAAAACAGAAACGATCTAAAAGAGATCGTTTTGGTTTCTTTTCAGGATTTCTCAACAACTTGTGTATTTTCAAGAAATTGAATTGACCAAAACCAATCCAATGGATCAGTTAGCCACAATCAACTCTTCACACTACAACCACACTTGTCAAAACGATCAAAATTTGAATCGTTTTACAAGCCACAACACTGAAATGTATGTACCAAGGAAAGAAAAACTAAAACGATCTAAATGAGATCGTTTAGCTTCTCACAGTCGTCTTCAACCTCTGAGTATGAACACCTCCATTGACGATTTTTAAAACTTCAATATCTTTTGATTTTCTGAGAATTGGAACATGAAACCACTTGCAAACAGTTTGTTTTCACCTCAGCAATGATCCGATTAACACAATTTAGCTTATAACACAACAGAATCAAATCCCAAATTTTAGCGCCAAAAACTCAAAATCTGAACTTTTGATCCAGATCGAATTAGAATACGAAACTTGAGAGGATTATGTTATTAACTATGAGGAATCGAACGGTGAACAAACATTTGTGATTTTATGTGATTTGAGAGGGTAATTTTTGGATTTTCAGTGAAGAACAAAAACGAACAGAAACAGAAAAAAATAGAATTAAAGATGATTTTTGATGAAATGTGATTGAATTTAGTTATGGATCGAGATCAAAACGATGTTTTGCTCTGATACCAAATGTAACAACACGATTTTATCAATCGAATTCACATCAACAATGGTGTTTGGTTAGTGTGTGTTATTGGTGTTTGTGTGTGTGTTGAGAGAGAATTGGGATCAAGAGTGTGTTATTGATATGATCAGTGTTAAGAGTTATGCAAAAGTTATGTCAAAAGTTATGATTTCTAAGGAATTGAGGGCTATTTATAGTCTAAACTAACCAACTATACTAATTATCACAATTAGCCCCTCAACCTTAGAAATCATCAACACATGACTTAACAACAAGTAAGTCCATAACTTAAATTACAATGTATCACTATTTTTGGATTTCTAACACTTTGTGCTAGATTTCAAGCTCGTCCGAAAGAGTCACATTTGACTGCAGCAAAATGTATTCTACGTTATCTTAAGGGAAACCAAGGGCTTGGTCTATGGTATCCAATGGGAGGAACATTTGATTTTGTTGCATATACTGATTCGGACTTTGGCGGTTGTAACAATGACAGAAAGTCTACGCCTGGAGGTTGTCAGTTGTTAGGAGGAAGATTAGTATCGTAGCAATGCAAGAAGCAGACATGTCTTCATGTGAGGCAGAATATATGGTTGGTGGTAGCTGCTGTTCCCAGGTATTGTGGATTCAGCAACAACTTTGTGACTATGGTATGGATTTTCTTGATACTCCTATTAGAATAGAGAATAAGTTAGCTATAGACATTACAAATAATCCTGTCATGCATAAGGTCACCAAGCATATTGATATTAGACATCATTTCTTGCGTGATTGTGCCAAAAAGAAGTTAATTCATTTGGAAAAGGTTATAACCGATGATAATTTAGCTGATTTGTATACCAAAGCATTTGATAAGACTCGATTTGAGAAGTTAAGGATGAAGAATGCTGATTCATATTAAATCTCTCAAAGAACTAATTTTGTAAGTTTGTGTCTGTAAATAGCTAGAGTCATAAAAATTCAAAAAGAGTTCTTAGTGTCTTGAAAATCATAAAAATGTGAAAAATGAGAAAATGAAAAAAATATGGGGGAGATTTAAGTTAATGCTGTCAGATGATTAGAAGTGAGGATACTTAGCTTTTAAGTCTACTTAATCGTAATATAACTGCTTAGTTCAATGATTACAATTTGGGATATATTGGTAGACACAAAGTAGCAAGGTTTCCTTAATCTGAACTTAAAATTTTACAATGTTCTTATGGGAAACATATTCAAATATATGGCTGAAAATGCTTGCTTTTCAGTAATGAATTGATCTAGTCCTTAAATTTTGTGAAAGATCTAGCACTACTATAAGATTTATTCAATATATAGGCAAAAACCTCTACCAATCATGAGCATGAAAGTAAATGTGATATTGTTATGCAAATGAAATGAATGTAAATTATGGGGCTAATGTGGTCTTTGAGATTCGGACAAGTATGTTCGGGGTGTCTTTGTATACCTATCCTACCTAAAGCTTCCAACTTGGGATAAGTTGTCAGAAAGTTCGCTACATGGGTCTCATAGAAAATCACGGGTTCCTTATAAACAATGAAATGCAAAAGCAAATAAGTTAAATCACAAAGTAATGGATTCTGTTATCTAAAAAGTGTCTCATGATTTGTTAAGGATGTTTTTGAATATATGTTGAATTTTTGTTATCTTAGTGCTTGTATCGATTACGGAAGTATATCTGAATGTGGGTCACATAAGTTCGCAAACTATTCAGTGGCATATTAGGCTACTCGGGTTACATGGTGACTGCCCTTGGACAGGGTATGTCGAAAGTGTCATAACTCAAAGGAAACTGGAAGTACCGAGTGTTTAAGAGGACAAATATACCGGTAATCGTGGTTGAATCACTGTTCATAATTAATAATAAGAGAATTATTTCTCACTTGCAGACTTATGTAAATGCTAATCTGATCTAATCTGCAGAAACTTAGAATTTCTTATAAATAAATAAAGTAGCTTAGTTTATTTTTATTTTTATTTTTATTTTGTTTCTTTTTATTTTTTATTCTTGTAATAAGTGTTAGTTTGTTTGTCAAACTAGTTCTTATTGCACGAGAGATTTTGCTAAGCATTAAAAGTTATAATTCTTAGTGAATTATATAAGTCTTGTTGCTTACGGTATAAATGTTTAAAAGATGGATTTTCTAATTAATACATAAGTTGTTTAATTTAGAAAATGAAACGTTTTGAAAATTGAAAAGTCAAAATATTTTTGAATATGTTTCAAGTAAATTTTTGAAATTTCAATTGTTTGTGGTTGATAAGTATACTTGACAAAGATTGGACTTGCCTTAGCTCTTGTAATGATTGCTAGGTTAAGATTTTGGTTGTTTTGCATATTTATGATATTTTTATTGTTCTTTTTGATGCATTGATGAAGTTTGTTAAGTGTGCAGGTTACAGATAATAAACTCATTTTAAGTGTAGTTGGCATCAAAAATTTCAGATTGTGATTGGAATTGCATTGCGACGGACAATAAAAGCCTCTCAGAAATTGCTTCTACAGACTGTGTTACAAGGATGGATTGTCTTGTATTTAACCTAAGACTTAGAGTGATAGGTTACCATTGTATTATCAAGATCACAACCTAAGATGTAATGTGATAGGTTGTTGATATGATATTTTACAATATTGTAATGCAAACTTACATTAAAATGATTTGCATTATTGAGTTAAACATCAATGAAGAAATGATCGATTTTATGTCAAGATAATTATGTAAGATTTTTGATACATTATTGTGATGGCAAGTTAGTATGGATGATTAACGATAGCATACTCGAGTAGATACAGGTTCTTCGTAACGATACAGGTTTATGTTTCTGGAATTTTTCCTTGTTTTAAAAACTGAAATTTCGAAATCACCTCGTGTTGACGTCAGCATGCCTCGCGCTGACGTCATCACGAAGCCCATGAAGTTAGTCTTCGGTCCGGCCCATAGTGATTCGAATATAAATACGGGTTTAACATTAATTAATTACTTTTATCCGAAATTAAACCCTAAATTACCACACGAACTTCCTCTCCTTCGTACGACTATTCATTCGTATCTCTTTTCGATCGATTTCTTCCTCTTTTCGTGTTTGTTACTTTGATTTGTTGGTACTTTCATGATCTATGATTGATTATTGATGTTTTGACTATTAGTACTAACGATTTCATGTTGTTATAATGCCCAAAATTTTGAATCCTTTTCGCGTGAACAGTAACTAGGACAAACCATGGATTAAATCTTTGATTTTTGATGATTTGGACTTAAATTGGACTTAAAATTGGATTAATCAAAGAGATTTGTGTTTCGGTCACTATTCACACGAAGAACACAAACCAACTTCGTGTTCATCGAATTTGTTTTGATTTTGTTTTCTGGGGATACACGAACCATAAACAAGTCCACGATGATGTTTTTGATCAATTTTAACATCATATGGAGATGTTTTTGATCTTCGTGTTTCTGGGTTCATGTTGGCTCGTGTTGATGTCACGACGAGGGAAATTTTCCTCGTGATGACATCATCACGAACCAGTAAACCAAAACCCTAAATTTTAGTTTTCGTTTATTCTAACTTCGTTCTTCTTGTCGTTTTTGTCTGTTTTTGTGCAGGTATGGCTGGACAAGGTGATAACGCTCGTGTATTCGCTAAGGAACACAATGCTGCACTCGATCTCAGCATCACGCAGACGGGGTGCACTGCAGAGTTTCACGGTGTTCTCCAGTTTCTTGCACGTTGTCTCATTAACTTTGCGTTGACCGAGAACCCTCCGTTGATAATAAGTCTCATTCGATCAGTGCAGATGGGTGATCATTTGTACATTCGCACTACTGTTGGAGGACGTTCTATTTTGTTCTCAGCTGGAGACTTAAGGACTATTTTACGCTTAGGTGTTGATGACATGGAGCAAGGTCCTACTGAGTTTACAGAAGCATTCTGTGACGGTGCTCTACGTTGTATGGGTTATGTTGGTACCATTACACACCCATACTTTAGGAAGAATCTTCGCGGCAAATGGAAGCTCCTTGCTCACTATTTGTTGAGGTCCATGAGTCATCGGAGTACGGGTCATGATCAGATGAACATCCAGAATGCATCTCAGTTGGTTGCTTTGGTGTTGAACAAGCCATACAGCTTTTCTCAGTACATTTTTGATAATTTTGAAAGGCAAATGAGATCATTTGGAACCGACAAGAAGTTTTATTTGTTTCCAAGATTTGTGATGATCATAATTCGTCACTTTGCAGCTGATTTGCCATTTGACGGTCCTACATTCAATTTAGGTCGTCTTACTTATAAGGCATTTGTTGAAAGTATGAAGCACGTGTCGGGAAGAAATGTTCCGATTGAGGTTGATAATCCACCTCTGTTCGGACATTTGATTAATCCTAACTATGTTGCACCTCGACAAGGTTGGGAGGATGAAGAACCCATTGCTGCTGCTGCTGGTGATGATCAGGCTAGAGAAGATCCTGATGAAGAACGAGCTGATCAGTTTGAGGGACTTAATGATGTTCCTCTGTATGCTGGTGATCTAGAGCATGATTCTGATATGGATGCTCTCATGGAGGATATTGATGATCCTACGAATCTTGTACCATCATCTACTGGAGTCTCTACTTCTACCTTTGCTCCAGTTGATGTTGATGTAGGTCCTTCTGAAGTCCCGGTTCATGTTGTTGAGGATTCAGAAGATGAAGAAGAGGAAAAAAGACTGCCGAAGCGAAGAAGAAGACATGCAAGATCTCAAACTGAAGTTGATAGAGAATTCGCTGCTTACTCTGAAGCCATGGAGAGGTCTCATGCACCTTCTGTTGGTGATAATCCAATGGTTGCTTTAAGAGCTTCTATCTCTGAGATTTCTGCTTCTGTGTCTACTCCTTCTGCTGCTGGTGTTACTGTAGGGGAGAGAAGGTCGAGACCAAAGTTTATCATAAGTGGAATTGGTTCTCGCGCACAAGTTGTTACTGAGGCTACAACTGTTACGATTCCTACTGCTCCGGAGTCTACAGTTCGTCAAGAGCCAGAGCCGACACTTGTTGCTCCTAGGCCTTCATCTACTCCTATTCAAGCGACAATTCCTGTTTCGACAATAATGGGACGTCTGTTGGCTCCTCTGCAAAGACCACAGATGTCTCCCACAGGAACTTCCAGTGCTTGTATACCTTCGTTTGAAGCTACGATGCCACCTCAGGCCTCTACATCTGATGTTGCTTCTACGTCACGTCCAGTTGCTCCGGTTCAAGTGTAGCTGAGTTGTTTGTTTTCAGAGAAGAAGATGTTGGAGATGAGGGTCACAGCCTTGGAGAGTCAGCTAAAGCTCCAAGCTGCTAAGCATCGGGAAGAGATGGACGTAATGACAGCTCTTGTTCATTCTCTTGGATCTAGACTTGACCAATTCTTGGCTCAAGGGGGAGATAAAAGTAGTTGTAAGGATGATGAGCTTGCTAAGAAGACAAGAGATGATGATCATGAAGATCAAGATCAAGATCGAGCTCAAGATCCAAATCAACAACAAACAGATGGTGAGCCAGAGAATAGAGGTCAAGATCAAGATGCTGCTGATGATGCTATGGATACAGAGACTGCAGATATTCAGGGGGAGTCATCAAGACAAAGAGAGTCAGAGATTGCTGGTACAGCTGGTGCTAGTACTTCTAAGATTCAAGATAAAGGAAAAATTGTGATGACCGCTCCAGATGCAGATCCTGATGATCCAGATAACTATGATGATGGGGAAGATTCCAATTCAGATAAGCTTCAAAGGATAGGTGCATTGGACGATCTTGATGCTGAAGAAGATCTAGAAAGTGTCGATGATGAAGATTTAGAAGAAGGAGAGTTCATTACTTCGAAAGCTGATAGAAGAAGGTTGCTTGAGACACCTTGTGACTTTGATCGTGTCTTTAATGAAGATGAAGTCATTCAAGTTGAACCAATAGATGAAGTAGAACATCTCAATCTCAATCCAATCAGAGATAGTCCAGATGAACCTAAGAATGCTGCAAGGTTGAGATTTGTTGTATATGCAAATATAGTTAATGAAGGACATGACAATATTTTTCATCTATACTGGAATATAGATGCTATACGAGAGGTTGATCTTGGAAGATTCAATATACCTCCGGTGCCGCAAGATCATGAGTTTATTATTAACAGACTAATTCCAGGTTATAGAGGACATACTGGTTTGATGATACATGATACGTATAAACCATCAATGTTTTGGGAATATATCTCAGGCAAGGATGCACCCAGATATTTCTCAGTGATACAAAGTTGGTTCTATGATCACAGAATCAAATTGTTTATTATCAAGAGAAAAGAGGGTTGCCAGTACATGATAGATTTGGGAAGACGCTGGTTCGTTAATCTTCAGAGAAATGGACTTGCGAATTCCTACTGGAATAGATTCAGTGATGAAAGAATTAAGTATTTTAGTGCTAGAGGTCTGAAGCCAGAAGAAAGGTTGATAAAGCCAACACCTTTGAAGAAGATTAAGAATTCAGATGGCACATTTCGGTTTGTCCAGAAAAGGATTAAATGTGTTAAGAAGGTTCCCGCTATCAAATGGGATCAAGATATGCTGACGGAGATGATATTTTGGCAGATAGGTATCAAGTGAGGCGAAGCACAGATGTTTGTTGATGATTTAAAGAAACAGATGTTGCTACGCATGTATGATCCAATGCAGGTTGTCAACTTGTCAAGAGGTGATCAAAGAAGACTTTTGGATACACCTTGCTCAGCTGTGAATTTTTGGAGAGTAGAGGAAAGGCACTATCGCAACATTCCCGCTCATTGTTTACAAGAGATAATTCATGCGAATAGCACCAGACTTTTGTTTAATGGATAACTTTAAAGTTCAAGTTCGACGACTTTAAAGAGATATAGTTGCAATCGTCAAGGGGGAGTCTGTGGATGGAGATTCGTTGTGACAATCGCAACATAGATTTGATTATCAGGAACTTGTTTGTAATCATTTAAGTAAGAACTTGTGTTGATATTTAATGATTACGTTTGAACTTTAAATATTATATCTGTTTATATTTTGTATTGTGTTTGTGTGTTATATATTATTTTGCAGGTACAAGAACATAGAATCAAGGTTTATAAGTGTCGTAGAACACTTAAACGATGATTGGATGTTATGTACGAGCCAAACGAAGTCAAACAAAGAGTCAAAGGCACGTCCCACGTGCTTATGTCATCAGCATGAAGGATTACCCTCGTGCTGACATCAGCACGAGGTAAATTGACTTATTGTTAGTTCGGGCTTAATTACGCGATTAAGGCCGAAGCCCACACAACCCAATATCAACTAGTATAAATACAAGACCTAATCTATAAAATTAGGTTAATGATTGACGAATTCTTGAGAGTTATTCACGAATTTACGAGCTAAGGTTATTTGTTCTTTCGTGTGTTTTTCTACACGAACCACAAGCCTTGTGCATCTCCTTGGGTTGATTAATTACTTATTAATTAACAAAAGGCAATAGCAATCTAGTTATCTCAAGAGGATTCTGCACTCTTGACATAACGAATCACATCTTATTACGATCCACGCAATGATAGGGCACCTTACACTCCCACAGGAACTTTTAGTGCTCGTATGCCTTCATTTGAAGCTACGATGCCACCTCAGGCCTCTACATCTGATGTTGCTTCTACGTCACGTCCAGTTGCTCCAGTTCAAGTGCAGCTGAGTCATTTGTTTTCAGAGATGAGGGTCACAGCTTTGGAGAGTCAGCTAAAGCTCCAAGCTGCTAATCATCAGGAAGAGATGGACATAATGACAGCTCTTGTTCATTCTCTTGGTTCTAGACTTGACCAATTCTTGGCTCAAGAGGGAGATAAGAGTGGTTGTAAGGATGATGAGCTTGCTAAGAAGACAAGAGATGATGATCATATAGAACAAGATCTAGCTCAAGGTCCTAATCAAGCACAACCATCAGTTGGTGAGCCAGAGAATAGAGGTCAAGATCAAGATGCTACTGATGATGCTGCTATGGATACAGAGACTGCAGATGTTCAGGGGGGGTCATCAAGACAAAGAGAGTCAGAGATTGCTGGTACAGCTGGTGCTAGTACTTCTAGGACTCAAGATAAAGGCAAAGTTGTGATGACCGCTCCAGATGCAGATCCTGATGATCCTAACAATGATGATGGGGAAGATTCCAATTCAGGTAACTCCGATTCTAATTCTGATAGAATAGAAAGGGAGATTCGAGAAAAGATAGTGAATGATCCTCATAATCATATAGAAAATGAAAATCTTAGCAAAGGAAAATCTACTCAGGATAGTGAGTCAACTAAGACTGATTCTACTACCAATGCCTCTACAGAGTCAGATTTGCACCCTTTAATTGTGCATAGACTAGAAAAGAGATTGGGATATGATCCACAAGCTCATATGAGAGCTAGAGCAGAGATTATGGATTATGATGATTATTATGATCCAGGATCACTTAGGGATCAAATGAAAGAACAGTCAAGGTTAACTTATACCTCTTCAGAGTCAGAGTCAGATTCGGATTCAGATTCGGATTATGAACCTTAGTGCTAATGATTTTTGTTTTTTTTTTTGTAATGATTATAATATAAATATGAATGTATTTATTACATTATATTTATGATATAATATTATTGTTGTAAGTTACAATAGATAAAGATTATAAGATAAATATTAATGTAATTGTTGTATTATATTTATGATATAGTATTATTTATTTTAATTTCTTTTATGTATTTATACTATTTTATGTCTTGACTTATAATTTATGTTCTTTATCTTTGTATATGTAAATCGTTTGAATTGCAGATAAGCTTCAAAGGATAGGTGCATTGGACGATCTTGATGCTGAAGAAGATCTAGAAAGTATCAATGATGAAGATTTGGAAGAAGGAGAGTTCATTACTTCAGAAGCTGATAGAAAAAGGTTGCTTGAGACACCTTATGACTTTGATCGTGTCTTTAATGAAGATGAAGTCATTCAAGTTGAACCAATAGCTGAAGTGGAACATCTCAATCTCAATCCAATCAGAGATAGTCCAGATGAACCTAAGAATGCTGCAAGTTTGAGGTTTGCTGTATATGCAAATATAATTGATGAAGGACATGATAATATTTTTGATCTATACTGGAATATAGATGATGCACGAGAGGTTGAACCTGGAAGATTTAATATACCTCCGGTGCAGCAAGATCATGAGTTTATTGTTAATAGATTAATTCCAGGATATAGAGGACATACTGGTTTGATGATACGTGATACGTATAAACCATCAATGTTTTGGGAGTATATCTCAGACAAGGATGCACCCAAATATTTCTCAGTGACACAAAGTTGGTTCTATGATCACAGAATCAAGTTGTTTACTATCAAGAGAAAGGAGGGATGCCAGTACATGTCAATAAGTCAAAGACACTTCCACTCTCTTAGTGATTCTGACATGATAGATTTGGGAAGACGCTGGTTCGTTAATCTTCAGAGCAATGGACTTGCAGATTTCTACTGGAGTAGATTCAGAGATGAAAGAATTAAGTATTTCAGTGATAGAGGTCTGAAGCCAGAAGAAAGGTTGATAAAGCCAACACCCTTGAAGAAGATTAAGAATCCAGACGGCACATTTCGTTCTAAACAATGAAGGATTATATGTGTAGAAGGTTCCTGCTATCAGTTGGGATCAAGATATGCTGACAGAGATGACATTTTGGCAGATAGATATCAAGTCAGGCGAAACACAAATGTTTGTTGATGATTCACAGAAACAGATGTTGCTACGCATGTATGATCCGATGCAGGTTGTCAACTTGTCAAGAGGTGATCAAAGAAGACTTTTGGATACACCTTGCTCAGCAGTGGATTTTTAGAGAGCAGAGGAAAGGCGCTATCGCAACATTCTCGCTCATTGTTTACAAGAGATAATTCATGCGAATAGCATCAGACTTTTGTTTAACGGATAGCTTTGAAGTTCAAGTTTTGAAGACTTTAAAGAGATCTAGTTGCAATCGTCAAGGGGGAGTCTGTAGATGCAGATTCGTTGTGACAATCGCAACATAGATTTGATTATCGTTTATGTTTTTAGGAACTTGTTTGTAATCATTTAAATAAAAACTTGTGTTGATATTTAATGATTACGTTTGAACTTCAATATTATATATGTTTATGTTTTATATTGTGTTTGTGTGTTATATGTTGTTTTGCAGGTACAAGAACATAGAATCAAGGTTTATAAGTGTTGTAGAACACTTAAACGATGATTGGATGTTATGTACGAGCCAAACAAAGCTAAACAAAGAGTCAAAGGTCGTCCCTCGTGCTGACGTCATCAGCATGGAGGAACAACCTCGTGCTGACGTCAGCACGAGCCAATCGATTGACTTATTGTTTCGGGCCTAATCTGCAATTAAGGCCTAAGCCCACACGATCTAATACTTAACTAGTATAAATACAAGACCTAGTCTACAGAATTAGGTTAATCCTTGTTAATTGTTTTCGAATTACTCATGAATTTACGAGTCAAGGTTATTTGTTCCTTCGTGTGATCTCCTACACGAATCACAAGCCTTGTGCATCTCCTTGGGTTGGTTAATTACTTATTAATCAACAAAAGGCAATAGCAATCTAGTTATCTCAAGAGGATTCCGCACTCTTGACATAACGAATCGCGTCTTATTACGATCCACGCAACAATAGGGCACCTTACAGAAATCATTCTGAAAAAGGTATGTAATTATGATAAGCAGGGTGACCCTGAATTGAAACTGGACATTGCTGAATCACTAAATGGTGATTTATTGTTTGTTGAAACTGTAAGAACTGACAGTGAAAGATATCTGGAAAGAATTTTAACTGAATTGAACAATGTAAAACCTCAGTTGAATGACTTGCAGAGTGTCCTGTTGGCTTTAAAAGAATCAGTTCTGAAAATTGAAGCATTAAAACTTGAAAATTAAAATTTAAAATCTGATCTTGAGAAAGAAAAAAAGATTATCAAGTCATGGGTTAATGCATCTGAGAAGAATTATGATGCTTTTTCAAGAATAATTGATGCCCAAAAGAATGCATGGAAATCTGGAGATCTTCAAATGGCAGCTGCCATACCAGATCTTCATGCATTACCTTCATCTCTTCAGGTTGAAACACCTTATGATCAACCTAAGATTTTCAAAACTTAATCTGTTAAAATCACCCTTGTTGAGGTTAAAACTGGAGCCAATCAAGCTAAAGCTCCAATTAAAAAGGTTGTTTGTGAAAAGCCTTTGCCTAAAAAGTCAAAGGAGCCCAAGAATCCTAAGACCAAGAATCAAACTGAACCTAAGTCCAAGGGTCAGGTGCCTGGAGAAAATGACATTTTGCTAAAACTGGACAGTCAACTCCAACTTTTGTCTAGGCAGGTTCAGAGTTGTACTGCCAGAATCAAAAATCTGGAAGGAGCCTCTTCTCCTTCAGTTGAGAAACTAAATGTCAAAACCCTTTCTAAGTCTAAGCAAAAGCAAAAGGCTCCATCTAGAACCAAATCTAAAAATGGAAAGGGAAGAAAATACCAATTACCAATCGTTTTTACTCATGGATCTGAAGTTGTTGAACAAGCTCCAGATTCAGCTTCCAGTTCCACCCTTCAACAATCAACTGTGACTTCTCAAGTGAAGTCCAGTGAACCCATCAAGAAAAGATGGGTTCACAAAAACAACTAATAACTTTATGGGTGTGCAGGGTGATCGAAAGAAGCATATCTGGTATCTGGACAGCGCAGCTGGACGGACTATGACAGGATGTAAGCCCCTACTGGAAGAGTTCACTGTCCAAGATGGACCGACAGTGACTTTTGGTAATGATGGTAGTGGAAAAACTGAAGGATATGGTGTGCTTAACAATGGACAAGTCAAATTCACTAAAGTTGCATTTGTAAATACATTTGTAAATGGTTTAAAATATAAGTCAAATTCACTAAAGTGCTTAACAATGATCAGTGTAAGTCAACTGTGTAATGATGGCTTCAGAGTTTTGTTCGATGTTGCACAAGGCACCATTTTTAACACGGATTGGCAGGTGGTAATGATTGCTCCAAGAAAAGGAAATGTGTACATAATGGACACGGAACCAGCTCCAAAAGAGCATTGTTTCTATGCAAAAGCTGATGAGGACACCAACTGGCTGTGGCATAAAAGTTTATCCCACCTAAATTTCAAAAACATCAATAAATTATCTAGAAAGCAACTGGTGGATGGGATACCTTTAATCTCCTTTAAAAAGGAGAGGCCATGTCCAGGGTGTGAGATGGGCAAGCAGAAAAGAGCCAGTTTCAAAACCAGGCAAAACTTTAGCATCACTGAACCTCTTCACATGCTACATATGGATCTCTTTGGTCCAGTGAATGTTCAAACTAAAGCTGGTAAGAGATACACTTTAGTTGTGGTTGATGAATACACCAGATACTGTTGGGTGGTGTTCATCAGATCAAAAAGTGATGCACCTGTTGAAATCATCTCTCTCATCAAAAGAATTGAGCTCAAGTATACCAAGAAATTGTGTCAGCTGCGAAGTGATAATGGTACAGATTTTATAAATAAAGAATTGGAATCATTTTGCAATGATACTGGCATTTCTCAAAACTTCTCTTCAGCTCGTTCTTCAGAGCAAAATGGTGTGGTTGAAAGAAAGAATCGCACGTTGATTGAAGCTGGAAGAAGTACGTTATCTGAATCAGGTCTTCCAAGCACTTTTTGGGCTGAAGCTGTAGCAACTTCTTGCCACACCCAGAATCGGTCAGTTTATGTCAAAAGACATAGGAAGACTGCCTATGAAGTCCTAAGGAATCGTAAACCAAATATTGGTTATTTCCATGTATTTGGTTGTCCAGTTTATATTCTTAACGATTCCAGTCAGTTGGGTAAGTTTGATGCAAAGGCTGACGAAGGTGTCTTTGTGGGCTATTCAGATATCAGAAAGGCCTATAGAGTTTATAATTATAGACTCCAAAAGGTTCATGAGACAATTCATGTCACATTTGATGAATCAAATGAAGCAATCAACAAACGACCAAACCTTGATTTATCTCCAGTTGTTCCAATTGATTTTGGTGTATCTGATCAAGTTCATCAGTCAGTTTCTACACCAAAAGATGTTTCCAGTCTCCAAGACTTGGAACCAGTTGCACAAAAGAGAAACTCTAGTGACACTTCATTTTATCCCTCCATCAGTTTTAATTTACCACAAAAACTGGTGATTGGATCTGATGTTCGTGCCACTCCAATATCAGAACCAGTTCAGACTCAAAGTTCTCTAGTTGATGTACCTTCAACTGAAGAATTCCACGATGCAAATCGTGACCTCATTGACTCTGATGATGATGTTGAAGAAGTTTGGACTGATCCTCCTCTAGCTTCAACAACTGTGGAGGATCCTCAGGTTAGTTGCACTAATATTGTTGTACATCAACCTAGTCAATACACTAAATGGACACAAGCTCATCCAATTGAGCAGATAATTGGAGATCCATGTAGTGGGGTTCAGACTAGAAGAGCCACAAGTGAACAATGCTTGAACGTCACATTCATATCTCTAATTGAACCAAAGAAGATTGACGAGGCTATGAAAGACCCAAGCTGGGTAGAAGCAATGCAAGAAGAGCTTATCCAGTTTGAAAGGAACAATGTATGGGAACTTGTTCCTTGTCCACCAGGGTTGAAGAAGGAACCTAATAGAACTAGATGGGTTTACAGAAACAAGATGGATGAAGATGGCAATGTTGTTAGGAGCCAGATTGGTTGCCAAGGGTTATCGTCCAGCAGAAGGTGTTGATTTTGATGAGACTTTTGCTCCAGTTGCTAGACTTGAAGCCATACGAATTTTCTTGGCTTATGCAGCCCATTTGCAATTCAAAGTCTACCAGATGGATGTCAAAAGTGCATTCTTTAATGGAACATTGGAAGAAGAAGTGTATGTTAAACAGACTCCAGGCTTCATTGATGAGAAGCATCCACACTGGTATATAGACTGAACAAAGCATTGTATGGTCTTAGACAAGCTCCCAGAGCCTGGTATGACACTTTAACCAAACATCTTCTTAAACATGGTTTTCTAAGAGGTGCAATAGATAATACCTTGTTCATCTTGAAAGAAAAAGGTAATATCTTACTGGTACAAATTTATGTTGATGACATTATATTTGGGTCAACTGATGATGCAATGTGTGAAAAGTTTTCAAAAATCATGTCTACTGAATATGAAATGAGTTTAATGGGAGAATTAATGTTTTTCTTAGGTATACAAATTAAACAAACCATGGATGGTATCTTTATCAACCAAGAAAAATATCTTAGAGATTTGTTAAGAAAATTCAAATTTGATTCAATCCCATCTAAAACCACACCTATTGCAGCTCCTTTAAATTTGGATTCTGACCCAAATGGAAAACCAGTGGACCAAAAAGATTATCGAGGAATGGTTGGTTCACTGATGTACTTAACTGCAAGTCGACCAGATATAATGTTTGCAACATGTTTATGTGCCAGATTTCAGGCTAACCCAAAAGAATCACATTTGCATGCTGTTAAGCGCATTTTCAGGTACCTGAAAGGGTGCCCTAGCCTTGGTCTTTGGTATCCCAAAGGCTCAGGGTTAGATCTAATGGGTTATTCAGATTCAGATCATGTAGGGTGTAAGATTGATAGAAAGTCAACAACTGGAGGATGTCACTTCCTAGGGGGAAAACTAGTGGGTTGGACTACTAAGAAGCAGACTTCGGTCTCAATGTCAACTGCTGAGGCAGAGTACATTTCTGCGGCCAGTTGTTGTGCCCAGATTCTTTGGATCAAAAACCAGTTACTTGATTATGGTATGAAGTACTCAAGGCCCAATTTTTTGTGACAACACTAGTGCGATTACGATATCTCACAACCTAGTGATGCAATCCAGAACAAAAGACATTGACATCAGGTATCATTTCATTCGTGACCATGTTATGAAAGGAGATATTGAAATTTATTTCATTCCCACTGACAAACAGTTAGCTGATGTTTTTACAAAGCCTCTTGATGAGAAAACCTTTAAACATCTCATCAGCGAACTGGGCATGTTAAATCCTCATTAAACTGGTAAGGCCCTTCAGTTAAGGATGGTTCAGGTGATCCTTGATTGGTTGGAGATTGAACGCCTTGATGTACTCAAGAACCAGTCCTTGATCAAATGGATCTCATGTTTAGGGGCAAAAGACTCCAGTGGAGACTGGCACTGGATTGTTTCCAGTGCCAAGAACGCCTTACAAAAATTGCTTTTGCAACTGGAGAGTTCTCCAGTGGAAACTGGCACTGGATTGTTTCCCCAGTGTAAATGTTTTGTCTCGTCTTCAAACTAGAGGTTAACCAGATTTTCATAACGGTAAGAATACTTGGTTAATTGTGTGACACGTGATAATACTCGAGTGTTTTAACCTACTCACAACTATCACTTGACGTGTCATTACCATGTTGTAAAAGGATGTACTTTTATTGGGATTGTGAAAAGTTAGTGGGCGAGTGGGTATATAAGTCGTCGTAGCATTTAATGCTGACACTAGGAATTGAATGTTTTGGCTCAAAATTCAAACTTATTTTTAACAAAATATCTAAAAGTTTTGATTTTTGATAATAAAATATTCTTATTTATTCTTTGGGATTGTGAATCCACCTTATAAATACCCTGTATTTACTTTCACTTATTCACTTTCGTTTCACATTCTTTCATTCAATTCCAATCATCAACAATTACTACTTTCTCTCTACTTATAATCAAAACCCTAATCATCAAAATTTCAATCGTTTCTTTATTTATAATCGAATAGCTCCCAAATCTTCTCGCAGCAGAGAGATTAATTTGCTCAATGTTCCATACAATCCATCTTCTCAAATAAATCGTGCACATGGTGCCCCTGAGGCAAAATTGATAAAATTGAACCCTAATAATCCCATAGCTAGTTTGAAAGGGGTTCAAACCTCCGATTCTCTCATCGGAAGAATCCAACATTTCCTTCTGGATTCTCCCATTGGTGCGACCTTTTCTCTCAATCCACACAAGTTGTACCATGACTACTTGTGTGAATTCTGGTACACTGCACAACTTCCTGATGACTGTTCATCCATTTCTTTTTCTCTCAAGGATGGAACAGTTGCGTGTACCATCACAGCGGATACTGTGAGAGATGCTCTGCATCTCAACTACTGGAGGGAAGGTGAGACTCCAGTAGTCATTTCCCAAAACATTAACTATCGCCAGGTACTCCTTGACATGGGAAATAAGGAATGTTTGGAGAATGGGGTGCTGAAAACCAAAGGTGCTATGACGTTGAAGGGACTCACACCCTCGTGGAGATACTTCTTCATTCATCTGGTGGAAAGTATGGGAGGTAGTTCTGGTGGCCTTGACCAGATTAAACAACTAGTTTTCCTCAAACATTCGCACCAAGTCTTAAAAAGTCTAAAGCACTAGTATACAATAAAATGACATGTCTTAATCATACTTTAATCCATAAAAACTCACGTCTTTAGACTTATGTTTGACGGTTACTAACCTTATTCGAACGGAAAAGTACAGTCAGACGAACGCTCAGTTGACGGTTGTTACACATCAAGAATATTGCGCTGGACTTACTTCCAGCATATGCACATGACAATCAACTTGCTATCAACAAGAACACACAGATCAACGCAAACAGGAATACGAAACAAATTGCATAACCATAACCATCATCAAAAAGTTTATTGAAAAACACAAACAAACAGAAAAATGCAAAATTAACATATACATAACAAAATAGAACACATGGGTTGTCTCCCAAGAAGTTCTTAATTTATTAACGAGTCGTTAGCTAGACTCCTACCCCAAAGAATTACCATGGTGAGGTTTCTGACGCCCTCACACTTAAAGTGTTGGGCGGTCTACCCTTAAATGGTGAAAAATAATTAACTTTCACCTTTGTCAATATCCAACTGTAAACATGACCAAGACATAAGAAGTCTGGTGGCCTACACGAGTAAGGTGAAAATTTTGTGAACTTAACTTTTATCCTTACCCATTCCTTAAAATCCACCTTTTCAAAATCTCCATCCACATGATCTATAGCATCCATTTTTAAATCTATGAATTCTACCCAACTCATCCATTTATTATAATCAAACAGTACTGGGTTACCTGAAGTATAAAGACGACTCTTTTTAGGGACAATTAAGCACTTATCAATGAGGAAAGTAGCTGATGCTCCCTCTAGCTTCCTCTTTTGTTGACCATTTTGAAACTTGCTTGAACTGTGGGTAATAGATCTATTATGGTTTTCACAAGCTTAATCATCCTGATCAGAGCAGTCACTTCCTCTTTATCCAAGGTATTTTTGAATTTATCTTCCAAGTCTTGTAAGATAAAGTTATCAAAATTTGTGTCAACATAAGAAACATCATATACCCGATCAAGAAAAGAGGAACAAATCTACAAGTCAACAACTTCAAGCACTAGCTCATTGCTAATGATTAATAGTACATTTGGTACCGAAGGAGTTGACTGATAATCATCTTCTTTCAAAACAGCTCCCATGAAAGGTTGTGAATGGAATTTTGTTTCTTGTGCTGCTATCTTACTCACACCATCGCCTAGTTCCACAAATTCTTCTTCAAGGCTTAACTCTTCCATTATCACTTTACCAAAGTCAAATTGTGGAAGAGACACATGTGGCTTCTCCAATGCATCAGTGTTCATGATTTGAAATGAATCCTGTATCTCTTGATATTTTTGGCTTTTAGGAGGTTGGGTATAAGATTCATTTCCCAAGAAATCATAAGCTTCAGTTGTTTCGTTCTCTTTTGAAGTCTAATACCTTTCTTGCCATCTTGTTTCATTTTGGGGCAGATACACAAATTCATTGAACAATTTCTTCCAAATAATGAAATACCTCGTCGGTATTCATCCCTACTAAATCCTCATCTAGAATTTCGTATGATTCGTCATCTAGCCCACACAAATATATGTTAACAAGTTCACCAACAAAAACGTTGTTCGTGGTTAACTTATCAACTACGTATCTCATCCTCAACCATGCTTTATACCAAGTTTTGTTTGGCGATTGCTGAAAGTACCGAATCTAGTCCAAATATTCTGCCTCCAACTCATAGTCTTGATCTGCCATGGGTGCCGCTAATACTACAAAATAAATACTACACACCCCGTGAAAAGCACAAACTGAAAAGAAAAACTAAACAATAAAATGAACTAGAACTAAATAAAATAAAATTAACACTAAATTATGCTAATCTAAGAAAGTAATTAACTTCCTCACAAGTGAGAAAAGATCGAATCACAAAATTGAACAACTACTTAAACAAAACACTCCGACAGCAGTGCCAAAAACTTGATGTGTGAAATCGAGTAATAAAATTTGTAAACACGAACTACTAGAAAACTGACTACAACACACTTACGGGCAGTGTACCCGTTCGTATGCATTTGATTTTTAAAACAATAATTTAAAAGGCATCTATCTTGATTTCACTCAACAACATGTTTAGATTGCACATAAAATGAAGTTCAATTCCAGTTTAGTTGATTAAATAACCGAGACTCAAATTAAGCACCAACCCCGAACCCGTCAAGTTAATAACTTAATTTGACTCTCTTGTATAAACTAGTTCCACTACAAAGACTGGTACCTCAAGACATCTTCTATAACTATGCTAATTCAACAATGGTTTTGGTTATTAAAATAACAATTACATCTACCGATTGTACCCAACCATTAACACATCTATTCCTATTATCATTGAATAATTATCTACCGTACCCGTCATAGATCCAATTCGTTTATACCCAAACAACTAAAATAAAAAATTACCATTAAAGACACATGTAAATCACCAACCGATTCAAGATAAATTATAAGGAACAAATATGTTAAGATCACGATATAACGTTAAATAAAATCAACTTTGGATTAATAAAAGTGTGCAATCCTTACATAGTGTCTCACTCCATTAAGATGGATGAAAAGACAATTAGCCACTCATATTAAAGTACGAATAACAAATCAAATAAAAAGAATTCATTGTTACCGAATACAAGGAATTGAAAGGTAATAACGAAAACAATCCAATCGTGTTCTTGATCTTCAGAGATGATTAATCGAATGAAAAACCCCTTTGAAAAGTGCAAAAATCGGCTGGAAAGTTTAATATAGGGTTTTGGAATGATTAAACATGCTATTTATAAGTTTCCAAAAATTCTAGTGCAGAATCGGCACTACCTACGGGGCAGCTAGTAAGCTGCGGCATAGCTCCCTTGACTGCTGTTGACTTTTTGACTTTCGTTGACTCAGTCTGGATCAAAACTTGAGGAGCTACTGCGCAGCTAGCTAAGCTGCGGTGCAGAGGCTTCTATTTTTGAGCTGCTGCACAGTGATCCTTTTTTTCAGCTTTGACTTTTGTTGACTTTATGCAATCTTCATTCAAATGTTTCGGCAATCATCCGTAAGCACTTATTTTACTTCAAGAATGTTGTTTTCTTCATAAATACGCTCAAGTATCTATTATTAACCTGAAACACTAACAAATACTATAAACGCACCAAATGTATACTAAAACGACACAAAAAACATACTAAATCAATTATATTGGCTGTGGGAAATGGGTATAAAATACGACATGTCAGTTGTTTAGATACTTACTTTTGTAATATCTAGGTTCCGCAATAACCTTGTATTTTATTTAACATCAATAAATAAAATACACTTGAAAATTACATTTGTGTTCCATCATTTACATACTTGTTTACTTTATTTATTGCTTAAGTTTTTATTGTTTTATTTATATTCTTTTGTTTATATTCAAAGCAATACTAGTCCAATCTATTGCATATTTGACTTGTTATTCTATACTTGTGGGTTAAATCATCGAGTGAGGGACTTCACACCCAAGTATTATATACTCGATGAATTGAGATGGTACACCCAAGTACTTGCATGTACTTGATGATCTGCTACAACGTACATCCAAAATTTATATACTTGATGATTTAAGTTGGTACACCCAAGTACTTGCATGTAGTTGATGATTTGGTATGACGTTCACCCAAGTATGACATTACTTGATGATTTTGGGATGCCACATTGGACATGGTGATGACATTGTGAGTATTGTTGTATTGTTGACGTTGTAGGACACATATGACACCTTTATTGATATTGTTATCACTTGCGCATGCTTATTACGCATTTTCTAACTATCATGTGTATTTACTTATATGAGTACTTGTGTGTGATGGGGTTATGTTTTTAGCAAAACTAAATTAGTTCATGTGTTGTATAAGGGCTTATCATAAGTTACTACTTGTTCATATTGTATATAGTTGACGATAATTCCTTGTGATCCATTATCATGAACTCATCAACCTAGTATTGACCTTGTTTAATACACTTTTCAGATAATCAAGTGAATCCAAGATTCGTTGATTGATGGTTGTGCTAAGACTTGGGCTTGGACTTACACGGATCCTGGATTCATTTGCCCCTTATTTTTTTTTGGTAAAAGGCCGTCATTTGCCCCTTATTTTGGATTATGCGTAGGATCGATAGTCATCTTTTGATGATTAATTTTTAAGCATTTGATGGTTACTTGCTCATTATGCATTTTGTACTTGATTTATGATGTTGCGTTCACCGAATCCCTTTTTATTTATATAGTTCATGTTTTATGATAATTCCATTTTAATGCTATATCTTTCATGTAATATTCCTTTCCTAGCTTGGGGTGTTACAATTTAGCTTAAATAATTTGCGATAGGGAGCCTAAGATCACAAACAACCAAGAAAAACAAAGAAAAAACAAAAAGAAAAAAAATGCGAAAGGAATCTGATATGGCAAAATCCGGGTGTAAGATGGACCGATGAAAAAATGTCACCGTCCAATATATTAGTTGAGAACACAAAAGCAACAAATCTATTCAAAAACCAAGAAAAAAATCGAAAATAAAAAAATACGAACGTAACCCGATATAACAAAATCTGAATAGTAAATAAAGATGTAATGTCAACCAATAGAACAGTCCCACTTGGACGGTGATACTATTCATAAGCATAGTCTTTAATATATTAGTTGAGAACACAAAAGTAATAAATCTATTCAAAAGCCAAGAAAAAAAATGAAAATAAAAAAATACAAACGTAACCCGATATAACAAAATCTGAATAGTAAATAAAGATGTAATGTCAACCAATAGAATAATCCCACTTGGACGGTGATACTGTTCATAAGCATAGTGTTTAATGTAATTGATAATTTATAGTTTAATGACAAATCATCAATGTTTTGCAATACTCATGACATTCAAAATGATATTTTTTTTTCTATACACGTTATAAATTTTATATATCATCGCACATAATAAATGTTATATTTCCTGAAACAACGCTTGTGTAACAGACTCGTTTTATAGTAATTGTTAGGCTCTTGAAATTACTGCATAAATAATAAAGTTAATGTCTGAGCTTATTATAAGTTGTATGCATATATTAATTATACAGTATATTTTATTTAAGTTCATAGTTCTATATATACTTCCATACTTCCTCTTAAGTAGTGTTTGTTTATCCATTTAATCACTTAATGAGTCACTTAATCACTTAGTCTAACAATCCACAATTATCTGATAATATAAAAGAATGCGACCCTCTTTTGGAATAATAGATATGTGATAATGGGATTTATATAAGAATATGCCAATTAAAAGGTCATAAAACTATCGTAAATTATAAGTTAACTTAACTTGACTATGTCAAATGCATAATAATAAGCATATACCTTATAAAGGATTCATTAGTCATTTACATACAAAAAAGTGAAATGATACGAGTCTGATTGAACCCAGACGAGAATATGTCCACATTCATTAAATACACGGAGCATATTCACTTAATTGTAACGTCCATTATGTATACATGCTCTCTTTCACTTCTATATAAATTCACGTATATATATATAAACATCATAATGTCATCATCCTCGATCACTTTCTACCTTTTACTAGTTTCTTTCTCATGTCAACATTATCAACACATTTAATACTACGTAATATATATATATAATCTATAAGCATATTTTGACATAAACGTACAATTGTTGAATATGGGAAGATTTAGGAGAGTGGCGGAGGCCTTTGAGATGGCGGCCAGGAAGGTGCTAGATTGCGATAGCAGTGGGAGCGAGCATTCGCCAGAAACCATGTTGGATTTGTCTCATTTGGTTAACTCCTTCATCGAAAACAATAATGGTGCTATTGATAGGGATATTGATTCTAAAGTGAATAATGAATCTAGTTCTGATGTAACTGATGATGATGATGACATAAAGGAAATGAAAGAGTCGTTGAAGAAGTTGTTTCGATATGGAAACAATGATCTTAAAAGAAATGTTGTTTTAAAGGTTGAAAAAGTGTGGTTGGGCATCAAGGATAACTCATTGTTAGGATCTAAACGACACTTAATGGCTCGTTTACGTGATCAAGGTCTCGATGTTGGTAAGTCTCACTTTTAAGCTTTTGTTATGTATATATCAATCAAAAGAATGTGGCTTCAAAAGGCATATTTCTTCAAAACGATGCATCCACCAAAAAACGTGATTTTTTCGATTTTGAGGAATCAATGTGTTGCTGAACACTAAAATAATGATAATTAGTTATGCACTATGTTAGTTTTATGGACTTTTAATGCATCAAAATGATGTTTTTTAAATGTTCTCACCGTTATTATTTTAAGACTGTTCTTATTTAATTGTTCCTATATATATATAAAATATATATATATAAGAATTGTTATATGTTAAGTTGTTATCATTAATTTATGAATAATTATTGTATTGTAGGTCTTTGCAAATCCAAGTGGGAAAAGAAAGGGAAGCTACTCTCAGGTGATTATGAGTACATTGATGTTAATGTTGATGGAACACGTTACATAATCAATGTATCTCTCCGAGAAGAATTCGAGATAGCTAGGCCGACGGCTAGTTACTCCTCATTGCTCAAGGTTCTTCCTCACATATCGGTGAGCAAAGTGGAGGAGTTCAAAGAGATCATTAAAATAATGTGCAAAGCTGTTAAGAAGTCGATGAACCAAATGAAGATGACTGTGCCCCCATGGAGAAGACGTGAATACGTTCAAGCTAGATGGTTCGGATCTTACAAACGTACAACCAATGAGTTTCCTACTAAGAACACAGTAGATTTGAACATAATCAACAAGACAACTACTACTGGGTTTCTATCGATCCCTAGCACTTGCTATGGAAGATATACAGAAAATATTGGTAAGAAGGATTTTGCCTTCAAAATGGGCAATTTGGCCATAGCCATGATTGGAGCAGGCTAATTAATTAAGATATGCTATGGAATGGTCTTTAAGTTTTGAGTCGAATTAGGAATTACTTGTAAAAAGTCTTGGTAGCTATGATTGTTTTGAAGTATTTATGAATTTAGATCATATGGTATATGCATTTTGTTCATTAAGTTTTTAAAGTTTAATATATATAAAGTTTTTTTCAATATATTATTTGATCAATCTTATTTTCACAATGGCTTATGATTATTTTGAATTCAAACTTTCAAACAAATTTTGATTGATTGTGCATATGACGCTGGTGATGAAACTTTTGCATATTAAATTTTATTTCATCATCATGAGTTTGTTTGATTTACCAAGTGTTTTTTGAGGTCAAACTAGTTGTTTGACATGCATTCTTTTGTAGCAACATAATCACACCATCCGTAATGCGAGAACTGGTGCCGGCATATTAGGCCCTCCACTTCTTTCCCCTACGGGCTCCGATTCGTTTGCCGGCGTGTCGCTCTTGAGAAATGCGATGCGGACGAGGAGCGTGTTTGAGTTTTTTTTTAATTATATTTGCATTATTATATAATTTAACTAGATTATTTTCCCGAAACATATTAAGTTTTCATAATAATATAATTAATAATTAGATAAATCAAATTATTATTAAAATATTGGTGTGGTATATTTTTGTATCATAATGGTGTAAAAAGCAATCCGAATGGGATACTGAAACGAATGGTCAGCAAGTCTAATACTCATGTGAGTAGGACGAAGGACACCCAAACCCAACTTGGTATAAACCAAGTAAGACATCATATTGATGCTAGACCCTAAATCAGCTAGGGCTTTACAAGTAAGAGTTCTAATAGAGCAAGTGATAAGGAACCTGATCCTTGGCCTTGCTGAGTCTGCTATTGAGGTTGATTCTGATAATTATCTCTTTGCCACCTGTTACCTGAAAAACGAGTATTATTAGCCTGAAAAGAAGAGTTATAAGAAGGATTACCTGAAGTTCGGTTTTCGAAACCGGTGCTGCGGTGGAAGGTCCCTTGGGGTTGATTCTGAACATAGTTCACATCTTCAGGTGCCCGATTTGGACATTCATCAGAATAGTGCATATCACCACAATGGTCACACCCATCGGCTAAGACCTTAACATCCTTCTCAAGTGCTCCAAACCGAGTCTCTTGAGCAGCGAATCCTTTATCCATGCGCAGAGAGCGCCTGAATCTCTCCAATAACCCCTGAGTCATCGCTAGCTTCAGCCTTTGCAACTCTCTCTTTTCTTGTACCTTTCTTCATCTTTCTTTCATTCTTCAAGAACCTTTCATCATCAATAGTTGAGTTATCCTTTGCCATATCATGTAAGATCTGATAACCTTCATTGGGTGTAATGTTATTGAAACTACCCCCAAAAGCATATCCTAATTCTCGTTTAGACTTCTTATCTAACCCAACAAAGAAAAGGTCCACATTTTGTTCCCTAGTCAAATTGTGGCCTGGAAAATTTCTCAACATTTCCTTGAAACGAACCCAAGCATCCACCACATCTTCTCCATCATCTTGTTCAAAAGACCTAATCATATTTTCCAACCTTCTTTGAGTTCTAAGTGAATAAAACTCTCCAATGAAAGCCTCCTTTAGTTGGTCCCAAGTAGTGATTGAATTCTCTGGAAGATCATTGAACCAATCAAGTGCTTCTCCGACGATTGAAATGGGAAATGTCTCAAGCTTCACGGCATTCATTTGATTTTAACCATATTGATAAAGTCGAGCCAACTTTTCAAACCTATCCAAGTGTTGGTAAGGATCTCATTTCCTTTTTCCATCAAATTGTTGCTCTTCTATACTCTTGAGATGATTTCCTTTCAAATTGAAAGTATGATCAATGGCCGGAGGTTTAATGGCGGAGCCACAGGTGGTAGGAATAGTCTGGGTCGTCTCGCCATAGCTAGTGTCATTTGGTTCCCTTAATTGTTCGTCAGTGTAACATCCCGAAACTATTATTCTATTTCCGTTAACTTGATCATTACTCAAGGTTGACATGACGTTAAGTGACGTTATGTATTTATGTGGCTAATTATAGTGATAATTATATATTTGTAAATCTAAACCAAAAATTATATATGTACCTCGTTCTTTCTAGCAAAAAGGAGGATGGCATGTTATAAGTTAATACACATATACTAAGTAGATTTATAAATCACTTAAAATATTAAATACAGTATTGATCATAAACGAGAACTAAATGTGTCAAAAAGGGACAGTTAAAGGATGCAATATGTAATTTAATTTAGTTAAACATGATTATTATTAAATGTAAAGTTCGACGGGTTCACATTACCGATAGTCAATTACATAAAGATGTTAAAACAAGTTAGGGTTTGGGGGAGTGCCTTTCATGCGGCTTACAACATGGAGGAGATTATGGAGATGCGAGTTAGAGGATGATTGAGAGATGTTTCCATACATGTAATCTGGTCTCTCGTCTATAGGCAGTCATTAGTTATATGTGAACCAATCGTCATAAGATATTGAGAGAAAAGGGGTTAAAGCGAGAATGACGATCGATCATGGTGCTTCCGCATTTCACACCCTCATAAATCCACTTCTCGCATACACGTTTACGGGATGATTCAAATTGAGAAGATGCATATAGCTAGTTTGTGAATACAAATGACGAGACGACAAATTAGTCATTGGATCGAGCTTACGCGGTGTGATTTATGGGTTCAATCTCGGTCACTTGTAAGGTGTTAGATAAAAGCAGGACTCGTTGATGGAATTTTATCATGGTTAAGGTAAGATAACTTACTTTTGACACATGAGGGACACAACAAAACTTAGTTTTGATAATTAAACCCCAATTTTATGTTGTTTAAATTATCTCATGCATATGTTGGATGTGAGATATATGAGGGAGGTTGACTGGGGTATTGTTCATGCATATTATGTAGTAATGAGATATTTATTGCATGATTTACTTATGTAGCTTGTTGTTTGAGCCGTGTATGTTTTGTGTGGACTTGTTGACATAGAACACTATACATGATTTAAGTTGTCATGTCACGTACATGATAAGGACCCTAGTGTTGATGAGTAGTATTGGATAAAATCTTTTAGTGTTGAATAAGTGTTCTTGAGTAGAATTGGTTGCAACCTAATTGAGTTGATGAGTTGGGTGGATGAAATCCACTAGTGTTGATAAGTCTCGAGCATAGCGTTGAAAGAGTTACGCTTAACCCACAGTTAGCGTATTTAGGCTAGTTGTGCTGCGTTGATCACTCGGGGGCACTGTACATGTTTTCCGTTTGACCCAATTAGCATTGGTAGACTAATTCCGGGTGAATTGATTGACCACCATTGTAGTAACGGGTTACTCATGGATTTGGTTATGCCTATCCATAATGACAGTGATGGACCACCGTAAGGTCTACTGTAACATCCGTCAATTTTGATCGTTTGACTTTCCGCTTAACTTGACCAATAACTTATATTATTAATGAAAACGTTTTGTTTCGGGACATTATGATTGATGAGATGCTTGACGGGTCAAATTATCAACTCATTATGTGACACGATAACTAGCGATGAATTTATGAACTAGGAGTGTAGATGGGTCAACCCATGGTTATGACCCAAGACCCATGACCCAACTCTTACACCCTATCCTCCCTCCCATCCATTCATTCACCTACTCTTCTATTTCTCTCTACCTCCCTCCCAAGAACACACACACACTAACACTCATCTCCTTCTCCTTAGATTCTTGCATCAAAAATGGTTGTTTTAAGCTAAATTTCACAAGAATAATTATCCTTGTCATCTTCTAAACAACATATCAAAAATTTGGTTCTTCAAATTTAAGAAATCTTCCATTTTGGGTCAAATTCGGGTTTGAGCACTTGGTGAAGATTTTGGTAAGTTAAACTCAACCCATAGTTATCATTTTATGTTTATTAACTTGTTTCTAATTGATTTCAAGCAAATTCGGGTCACAAATCGGGTTAAAACGAATTAGGGTTCAATTAGGGTTTGAAATGGGTCAAAACGGATTTGAGCAAAGATTTGATGTTATGAATCGAATCTAAGATGTGGGTTATGTTTGTTTATGTCAAATGATGTTAGTTTATGCTTCAAACATGTCTTGAACCTTCCTAGATCGATCCTTGGGTCAAAAATGGAGTTTTGGGGGTGTTTGGCTCGAAATGCTGTTGCTGGTGCTGATCTGGGTGGGTTGCCGCGCAACTAGTCAAGTTCCGGGGCAACATAAATGCTTAATTTTCTGTTGCGGTGCAACCTTAAGTTGCGACACAATTGGGGCTTTTAGTTTCTTAACATTTTCCTAGCTTCAGTTCTAGCTTCCTAGGATCGTCCCGACCTTTCCGGAATGTACTCTCATGACCTTATTGGTGCCCTACACAAGACAAACCATCCATTCAAAGTCGAGAGTCACTTTTGGGATCAAACTTGAGATTTTAACTCAAACTATATACGTATATACTTATAACTTTTGATCCGTAAGTCCAATCGAGTCATATGACCTATCGTTAGAATCGTAAGAGAGTCTAGTTTCTTTTGATAACATTTATATGGGCTGAATCTTCCTACATTTCTAAAAATGTCGAGTCTAAGTGTCTTATTTATACTCGGGAAGGTTGTTTAAGCGTTAGTGGGTTTGTGACTCGACTTAAACTTGCTAGACCAACTTGTTAAGGTTAATAGAGTTGGAATTGATTGTAATGTGA
Source organism: Erigeron canadensis (assembly GCF_010389155.1). NCBI lineage: Eukaryota > Viridiplantae > Streptophyta > Magnoliopsida > Asterales > Asteraceae > Erigeron > Erigeron canadensis. The sequence continues at coordinate 9,305,602 of NC_057764.1, forward strand.
TGTACATTGATAGGTTGTGGACACGTGGCGATCGTTGAACGTTTATAAACTCAGCTTAACTCGATCTTAACTTCTTATTGCCGATCAAGGTGAGTTCCGTAGCTCCCTACTCAATTAAGATTCGGGCTGAAAAGTGTATACATACATGCTTGATTGTTTGATTGATTGCTTGATTGGCTTGAGTTACGATTGTCTTACTACTTGTTTGATTGCTTGAATTGTCGATATGTCGGTTTGATGGATTTGTTGATTGTTTGGATTGGTTTGGCTTAATTGTAATGTTATGAACATATTCGCATTGTTATACACGATTGGAGCGGTTTACACGCAAGCACACCCTATTTGGTACTTTAGTGACATGGTTGACATACGTTTGATATGCATTATGACATGGACATACATACTATGCATGATTCGATATTGGCACTACTTATGGCCATTCATTACACGTATTTACTATGCATCATATACTCATATGTCAGTTGGTTGATTATACATTCGTTTATGATTATGAGATGGGGTTAGGATAGTTGTACATATATGGAAGACGATGATACATTTAATGAATTTGAGATGTGGTGGGAAGGCTGCGGGTGACCCTATATATAAGCATCAATGATTCATTAAATGTAAAGTCGTAAGAAATGTATGTGCATTGTGGTTTGGATGATTTGTGGGATGAGAGACTTTACGCGCTTTACACGCAACTTATATATATTGTCGCGCTTTAGACGCAACTTATACATATTGTCGCGTTTTACACGCAACTATACATATTTTCGCGCTTTACACGCAACTATACATATTTTCGCGCTTTACACGCAACTATACATATTTTCGCGCTTTACACGCAACTTATACATATTGTCGCGCTTTACACGCAACTATACATATTGTCGCGCTTTACACGCAACTATACATATTGTGGGATGAGAGACTTTACGCGCTTTACACGCAACTTATATATATTGTCGTGCTTTAGACGCAACTTATACATATTGTCGCGCTTTACACGCAACTATACATATTTTCGCGCTTTACACGCAACTTATATATATTTTCGCGCTTTACACGCAACTTATACATATTGTCGCGCTTTACACGCAACTATACATATTGTCGCGCTTTACACGCAACTATACATATTGTCGCGCTTTACACGCAACTTATACATATTGTCGCGATTTACACGCAACTATACATATTGTCGCGCTTTACACGCAACTACACATATGATCTTATTTTGATATGACATTGTGACATGGTTGGTCTACATTGGATATCCGTCCCGGCATATGCATACACACAATACACGACTTGGATATTTTCACCACTTGTGCTCATCATTATTCGTGACTATTTTATGCCATGTATCCTTGTTGTGATTTTACATTGTGACTATTGTCAATGGTTCCTTGTGAACCATTACTACGAACTCAACAACCTAGTGTTGACTTTGTTTAGTACACTTTTCAGGTAATCAAGTGAATCCAAGATGTGATGGTTGATTGATGCATGTGCTAGATATTGGGGTTGGACTTACATGGATCCAAGATTCATTTGCCCCTTATTTTTTTTATTATGCATTATGTACTTACTATTAGAAAAATAGCCTTTAATGATATCAAAATTATGACACACGCATTTTAATGACAAGCAAAAACGAGTGTCATAAAAATACTGTCATAATTTATAAAATCTGTTATGACACGCAATTTTTGGTGTCATTAAAAAAAGGTAGTGTAACACGGGGTACACTTTTTTTGCGTGTCATCGCTAGGTGTCGTCTTATATTTTTGTTACAAAAGCTTATATTTCCCACTAAAACAAAAAGAACCTCAAAAAAAACCCATGTCGACCCGAATCATTGTCTCTCTCAATCTCTCCCCTTTCATTTGCAGCCCCCATTCGTTTCACCATCACCAAGGTCGCCGTCATGGATTCAGATGTATAAATTGGGTAATCGACGCCTCCGTGAATCGGGTAATAATCTGTTTTCATTTGGATCATAAATCTTTCACATTTTCTTTTTAAGATTTGGGGGTTTCATCAATATATATGGTTATAAAAATTTATTTTCCAAATTTGTTGTTTTTTATAATTTGTTTTAATTTTCAGATCTGGAGTGAAGATATATGATATTTTGTTTTAATTTTCAGATCTGTATCTTCATCAACAGCGCTTTTCAAGATGTTAAAGGAAGTGTTCGATCTGATGTTCGTACTTTGCTTCATTCTCGTGCTGAGTTAAAAAAAAAATATTTTATTGACGGTAAATTTTATATACTGGATTTTGTATATCCTACTAGCTGAATTTTTTTTATCCTAACTACATTTATTTATTTTATCATGAATTTCGTGTACAATCTATTTAAGTTAAACTGTATATTCGTAACGTTGATTATCGGTCCACATAGGCGCCCATACTTGACCATATCGGTGTTAACGTATTTAGGGTCGTTGAGGGATTTCGAGCTGTATAAGTATATCTAATTCTCATAATTGTAAATTTTGTTAATATTAGTAAGATTGTTTGCATCAAGTTTATATATGTATTAACATGTTGAGTCGAAGTTTATGAATATAGTTAACATCTTACTGCATATGCATATATGAAGTTGTTTTTAATAAGTAGGTATTTATCATTTTGTTTGGTGTGCTTAAGTTTAAATGTTTAATCTTTTTTCCCATTAATTTTTGAGGTAAGTTAGTTGAAGTCAATCTTCAGTACATATTTAAGTACTGCTGTTGCTAATGCAGCTACTACTGAAGTTAAGTAGTTCATAGATACATAGTGATAGAAGTGTGGTAAATTCATGCTTAATGCGAGGTTTGTATTAATTTTGCAAATGAATTGTTCATCAAACATACAAGTGCAAAGTTTTATCACCATGATAAGGCAGATGTCACACAAGGACCATAATAGTATTAATTTTGCAAATGAATTGTTACGATAATAAGTAGATTTATTTTTGGTCTCTTAATTTGCTTTAGCTTGACATAGTAACTAACTAACGATATTGCGGACAGTACTCGGGACATTGGCTAGTAGCCTAGTACTCAACCAGCTCCATTACACAATGCAATTGCTGTAAATGGAAGTTTCATCTGGTCAAACTCGAGCTGGAGTTGAGATCTGTGAAAGTCGCTACTTTAGAATACTTATGCTAATGGGTTCTTTTTGTACAATATATTATATGTGAGTTATATTATTAATGAGCGGATGTATGGTCGTATGCTAATATATTTTGTGATGAATTTCCAATGTTGGTTCTCTTCCAAGTTCCGCTTGAAGTAAATGTGGTACTGATTGGTTTCGGTGGAGATGGGGGTTATAGATACAAAATGGATTTGCAGAAACTGAAAGAGTTTCTGCGAGTGGGCTTTCCATCTAACAGGCCCTCATGTCTAGAGACTGGCAAACCCCTTGACATTGAGCATCACATGGTGTTCATTTCAGGTAAGTTCTTTCTACACATTATCGATTTACATTGAGCATCACATGGTGTCCATTTTAGCAATGACTTCTCATGCTTGACATCTGACAACCTTCACAAAATTATTATTTCATTTACTTTAACAACAGCCCTTCTTGAGTATTTGTAAACGTGTAATATGCTATAGGCGGCACAGCCAGAACTTATAGCACTCGAGAAGGCTCTAAAGAAGCCATGGTTCCTGTGGAACTGCTAGAGAGGTGACTTCAGTTGTTTATAGCTTTGGAATTTGACAAGTGACTCGTATGTTAATTTAGTTTGGTATCAATTTCAATTGATTCCATTAGATATTGTTAATTATAACTTGGTAATCATTTCCATCAGTTTTGGTATTTGAGGGACGAATGGCAACGATACGTGCTACACAACAAAATACTGAAAGGTAGTGAGGTATGCTTCCTTAATGTCTTCTAAATAAGATGTGTAATATTTCTTTTAAGAGTATCATTGTAGATAAATGTTTCCAAAAAGAGGGTAACGACTATCCTATTGGTGTACAAATATGTTTTTTTAAGAATATTATGCTTGTTACATTTGCGGAAACCGTTGCGCCAGGAGATGTTTAGTTTAATCTTCTAAACAGAGCTTGTTTAATTGCATGTTCCAAATTAGAAGCCTTGTTTTTTTGCTCATATCTTGAGTTAAGTGTTCATCTTGTGCTGTAGGTTTTAATAAGCTACATCGAGACAGCAGGAAACACAGTGACTCGGCAAAAAGCTCTAAAACAACAGTACTTCTTCACTTGCAGCTGTCCCCGTTGCATAAGACTGGTATTTTTAAATACTACTCTTTTAGATATTCAACGTTTGTCACCAATGTTCTATATTACAAGTTCTTTGACATTCTTGTTGGTACTATTTTTATTTTCTAAAAAATCGTTGCTGATACTTGAAGCCTCAGCCTGAAGATAGTGTGATGGTTTCTTGCTTCGTGATCCTGGTAACAGTTCGAGATGATTGGAAATGGTTGGAATAGAGCTGACATGTTCGAAATGGAGTAGGCGAAAGGTGGAAGTCCATATGGTGCAGGTACTTATGCAGGGGATGGGTCAAGACAACCATCTGAACTCGAGTTGCAGCAAGCTTTCCATCAGGGTAAGCACATTGCTACCATCGCCAAGAAACTCAAGGGAAGCCCGTGATGTGCATCTAACTCACTGAAACAATGTCAAGATAAATACAATTAGGTTACCTGTTATTAACTTGTGGTTGTATGAAATACATTGTTTTGATATATGAAATTCGCTCTTTTGTTATTTGTGTATTTATTTTTATTATAAGATTAATTGTTATTTAATGTGTGGATATTAGTAATTTTATAAAAAAATATTTTTTTCAAAATTTTTTGAACCATGACACGCAAAAAAGGTGTCATAAAATAGTGTCGTAAAAGGGTGTAATAAAAGCACGTCATAAATTCATGACGCGCGAAATGCGTGTCATAAAGCTTTATGACGGGTCGATTTATGACACCAAAAAGCGTGTCATCTGACCCCTTTTATGACACGCAATCGGTGTCATTAAAGGCATTTTTTCTATTAGTGACTTGTTTGTTGATGCCGGATTCACCGAATCCCTTTTATTCATATAGTTCATCTTCTACGATAATTCCATGCTTACGCTATATCTTTTCGTTAATATTCTGAGCCTAGCTCTGGGTGTTACAGAATGGTGGCCCATGCTTGGTCGTAGAGAATTAGGAGGTTTGACCTAGACTACGGCTTAAGTTAAAACTCTTCATATAGCATGCATGGTTAGGAATTTTGTGTGCAACGTGAAATTGTATGAACCCTGAAAAGTATGCATTGTGAGTTCGTAGACAATACCATTTATGTGACAATATGAATACAATTGGACAACATGTTGTTTTGTGATGAGTACAATGTGATTAACGTGTACATTGATTTGAGCTTGATTTTGGTTGAGATGGATTGTTGTTATTGATTGGTGATAGTTTGATGATATAGGGCAAAATGAAGTTATGACATTAACTTAGTATAATATTGTGGCAAACATAAAAGAGCCTGATCAACTATTTTATGGTCACCCGGTATTATAACAAGTTAATGACATCACGGATTGCACGTGCTTGGCTTAGGGTATAATAAGGAACCGACATGTTTTGTGGAAGTTGATTGGGTGGAGGGTTAGCCGCTGGTACACCATGTATACAAACCCGGTCAATAACTAGAAAGCATATCGAATTTGGATTATACTTTGAACCATTTGTGTTAGTTATTTAGATTGTATAATGTGGTGAATATGAGTATTTGGCTTTGATGTTGGATGATTGTTGTGAACTTGGCACAGGAACATGATAGATAACGATTACTTGGGAACTTTGATATATTGTCCTTAGCGGAGTAATATGAAACACGCATGCCATGTTGTTTCAAATGTTTTAGGTGCAATTTTGAATCGTTTAGTTGCCGAGGAATTTAGTGTTGATTCGTCTAGACATCCATGATTTGGACTATGTTTGACATTATGGTAAAGAATGAAGATGTTTTGTCTAATAGTATGTGAACTTGAACATGTATAAGATTTTGTTAAGCTTGGTTGTAAGCACAATATAAGACATTTGATAATGCATGTGGGTGTGTTAATCAAAGAATACTTTCATTAAAGGATTGGTGTACTTATTTGATAGTTGGCATGTATAAATTATGTTGTTAGGCTAAATTATATACATGAGACCTTGTTAAACTAGGTTGTATGTAGGATATAAGATAATTGGTGATGCATGCGTAAAATGTATTAATCGACAAAGAGTTATATGAATGGACTTAACACACTAGTTTCATTGCATGAGTATGAGAACACATGTTAGGCGTGATTTTATCCATGATGTGACGGAAATAGGTTATACATGCGTAAAGGTAATTGAAATCTTGGGCAATTGTGTGTATAGGTTGCCATACCAGTCTAATAATTTGAATATCCCGAAATATTGTTGCCTAACTTGCTTATTGAATACATAGTTAGGGATTTAAGATGCATGCATGGATGTAAATGGTTTCGTGAACAACTGAATGTATAAATTAGTATGACAATTAAAGATTACTTGGCTGAATTACCCCCCCTTGTCACTTTATAGCTTAGTTAGCAGCTTAGCGATTAGAGATATAATTGCATTATGATTGTGAGAGTCTCATTGTATTATACGCTATTAAGATTTAAACTTAGGACAATGCCCTAGTTAACTAAGTTGATTAGCATAAACGCATGACAATGGAGTACGTTAACTGCGGAGTCAATATCGATGGTGACAACGGAACATGACGATTTCATCTTGAGCTGTTATACGAATATACATTTTATTGAGTGGGGAGGAGCAACCCGGGTTAGACTAACCATAAAATAAATTGAAAAAAAAAAAAATTCTTCCCAACACGTAAAGTTTCACAAACACAAATGTCGCAGAGGTGGAGTTAAAGTGTAGACGATACTTGGTGGTACATATACACGTATACGATTGGTGAAGGTTGATATAATTGAACGCTTAACCTAAAATGGAACCGGGAGTTCATAAGCATGGGAACGAGGTGCCAAGGGAGTGTCATTATGCAAGTCACACAAGAGATGCTAATGAAGCCCGCAACGATTCAGAAGTGGTGATGGGTACATTCCTTCTTCATGACCACTACAACGCGATGCTATTTGATTTTAGGACCGATTATAGCCTTACTTCCTTTTGCTTGATTCCTTTGATTAATCAAGTTTCCGTATGCCTGATTTCAAATCCCAATCCTTAAAAGGTTAGTAGCATGCTATATAAGTTTGTCAATTATGTGTAATGATATTTAACATTGAACGACGTCAAATTCTTATTGGCCCTAAACCTCTTGACAATGGGAACCTTGACATCATTGCGGGTGTGGATTAGAGGACGGAGAGTAATGTGATAAATGGTGGTGGCAAGAGAGTTGTTAAAAATGTCCTTCTCTAACGGTGAGATTCTTAAGGTTCCATGCGAAATATCCGATTTTGCTAACTCCAAGTCCTTAGTGATACCGTCCCATGAGTAGGAATTATAGATCGTCCCTATTGTTCGTGACTTCCTCGAAGTCGTCTGGATAACTTACCGAGATTACTTCTGTCTCGACAACTCGACTTTTGTATTGATTTGATCTTTAACGCCACGTTCAAAGCTAAAGCTCCTTATAGACTTGCCATAACCAAATACGAAAATTGTACCGAGACTAGTGGAACATGAAACAAAAGAAGATGGTTTGAACCCCTTGGGTGACTATGAATGTGAAGTCCGTTACGATCCGGGCCAAGCAACGTTATGACTGATGTTTAGAGTGGGAAAGAGACGGTCAAGGCGAGGCAAGCAAAGGTAATGAACCTCACGGTAGGGCAAAAGATGTGTGGCCGATCAGTTGAAACTCAAATGCAACCTACACCACCGGAGAACTTTGGTAATGAAGGATTGGACAATGTGGGGCAATAATTTGACCCAAAAAAAGAAAATGGGTCATATTTGGTTGAGAGGCTCTGGGTTTGCATCTCTGGGCAATCTAAGAACGTTACTTGTGGATGAAGGCCACAATTCAACTTACTCGATCCATCTCGGGTCGGATAAGAAGTGTTCCAATTTGTAGGATTTTTACTGGAAGCCGGGAACGGAGCATGATGTGGCTATATATGCGAGTGAGTGCCTCACTCGCTTACAAGTTAAGACTGATCACAAGGAGCTACCCGGATTGATGGTGTATCAGGTGGAGCAAGAATGGAAATGGGAACGAATAGCAATGACCTTCAACACGAAGTTACCGAAGACAAGAAAGGATGGTGATATGAGTTGAGTGATTGAGAATCGGCTAACGGAGTCGAATCAACTTTTGGCCATCCGTGAAACTGATTAATTTGACACCATGGCGCTGTTATACTTCATGGAAGTGGTGTCTAAGCATGGAGTTTCGGTTTCTATCATCTTCGATAGAGATGTCGGGATAACTCAAAATTTTAAAGAGCCTTTCGACAAGCTATGAGTAGTCATCTCGATATGAGTATGATACTTCATCATCAAACGGAGGGACAAGACGAAAGAACACTATGAACATGTTGAGAACGTGTACTAATGACTTTAGTGGTAGTTTGGGAAATCACTTAACGTTGATTTAACTCCCGCACAATAATACATATCATACTAGCGATAAAATGGCACCCGTTAGGACACCTTATGCCGGGGTTGCAACTAACCCGTGAACGACAAAAGAGGTATGCCGGGGTGACGCGTAGACCATTGGAGTTACTCAAAAGCTCATGGCATTGCATATTTGTAAGTTTCACAAGTGTTTGGTGCCCCCCACTCTTCACGTGGGACCAAGTAGACAAAAGCTTAAACTTGTTGAAGAACCGGTAAAACCCTAGATGGTGAAGTCGGGATACTAAAGAATAAGCGACACACGGTTTCCTAAGTTAAATGGGAAGCTAGATGTAGAGCCGAGTTCATTTGGGGGCTAGAGATTCCTACAAGATCTAAGTACCGACATTTGTTTGATGATTAGCGTTTTGTTGAATTTCGGGACGAAATTCTTTTAACAGGGGAATGATGTAACATCTGTTAATTTTGATCGTTTGACTTTCCGCTTAACTTGACCAATAACTTATATTATTAATGAAAACGTTTCGTTTCAGGACATTACACTACTACAAAAAGAGGCTAAGGCGACACTCATAAAGTGTTGCATTAGGCCATTAAAATGTTGGATTAAGCTTAACGCAACACTTTAAGAAGTGCTCTATTAGCCAACGTCGCCTTAGGGCTAAGGCAACACTTTTATCACGATATGCAACACTTTTTCAAAGTATTGAAGCGTTGCATATGTTTTTTATATGCAACACTTTTAATTGCAACACTTTTTGCACTCTAAAACAACACTTATTGGACTAAGTGCAACACTTTCTATCCTATAGTGCAACACTTTTAAAACTAAATGTAACACTTCAAATAATAAGTGCAACACTTTTTATATTATAATACAACACTTTATATAATCAAATGAAACACTTTTAACAATTAAATGCCATATTTTTAATAATCATAAGCAACACTTTCAACAAACTACGAGAACATTTTTGTCTATTAATATTAACCTGGAGATTACAATATTCGAAAGTGAATAACAAAAACTATTTAACGACATCATGACATGTTATCAGTTACAGTACTTGTCATTTACAACATGAAATGGTTATTACGACAACACAATGTGATTCGAGATTGCAAGAACTCTTCAACATCAGGTAAATGATAGAATTACAAAGTCTATCTCCAAACCCAACTTGATGTCCCTCGCCATCGTCATCTGATTCACTTACTTCTTCTACGACATTAAAATTAGCATTGTTGGTTTTCATTCTGTCAAGTGGATTGTGAATCCATTCTTCAACATTGAAATTCCTTACGGGCTCTTCTTCGGGAGGCTTTTCAATTCTTTTTCTTCTAGATTGTTCTTCGGCCAGTTCCATGTGTTTGTTGTTTGATAGCTTGACTAAATGTAAAAGTGACGTTTGACCTGCTGCTTCCAGAAATGGATATGGGACCTGCCACCCATTTCTGCAACTTCCCACCGCCATGACTACGTCCACCACCACCACCACCACGAGGAAGTTTCAGAGGTTTGTTGTGGTCAACGTCTAGGGTTTCCCAATGTTCTTTAGAACTGTGAACTTCAATGGAGTTTTCTGAAATGAAACAAGATGAAGATGAGTTTTACCATATGGTCAAACACTCCAAATAGCTATTCTCCGAGTCTTGACTAGACCAAATATGTGAAACAAAAGATACCGTCATCACGGAGCATTGGAGCCAAATACAAAATCAGCTTAACTGTTCAGGCGAAACCAGCCAACGAACACAAGCTAAAACTGGTATGATGTGCGAAATCTAGCTTTAAATTTATAAACACGATTTACCGAAAATACTGACTACTACACACTCACAGGCAGTGTACCTGATCGCATGCAGTATAGTTAAAACTGGTAAGCCGAGATCGTTCGCAATGACTTAAATTAGCAATTGTAAACATTCAATGATTCAAGTAAAATATGGGGGGTTTTGTGGCCGAATTGCCACGTTGCGAGCAATTAGCTTAAAAAGTTAGTAATCCCAAAGGATTAATCGAAAGAGAAGTTTGTTGTTGAAAACAATAATTTAAAAGTCACCCATCTTGATTTCGCTCAACAGAATGTTAGGATTGCACATTTGATGATGTTCAAATTCAATTTAGTGATTAAATGACCGAGACTCAAATTTATCGCCAACCCCGTACCCGTCAAGTTAACAACTTATTTGACTCTCTTGTATAAACTGGTTTCATTATTAAGACCGGTATCCCGATACGCCTTTTTATAACTTCCCTAGTTAAACAATTGTTTTGGTCATTTCAGATAACAATTTTGCCTATCGATTGTACCCAACCGTCAACCCGTTAATTCTTAACAACTACTGATTACCCTCTACCGTACCCGTCATATAACCAATTGCTCCTAACTAAGCAATCAAAATAACTTATACCCAAATCCTAGTCGTCACTAAGCAATGAGCACAAATTATCAGCAATCAATAATTGAATAACAAAGAATTAATAGATTAAGTTCACGACAAAATGTTAAATCAAATCACTTGAATTAATAAATATTGTGCAATCCCTACATAATGTCTCACACCATCAAGAAGGATGAAAAGGAGATTAGCCACTCATATTGAAATATGAATAACTAATCAAAATGAAAGAATTCGTTGTCACCGAATGATGATAAATGAAAACAATGAACGAAATAAATCCAATCGTAATCTTGATCTTCAAAGGTAGAAAAACTGATGAAAAGTCTCCTTTTTTGATCCTTCAAAACGGCTGGAAAAGATGGAATAGGGTTTTGGAATGAAAAACAAGCTATTTATATGTTTCCAAAAATAACTTGTGCAGATTCGTCCTTAAGCTGCTGCGCAGCTCCTTTTGACCGCAGTTGACCATTTGACTTTTATTGACTTTGCTGGAAACCTAATAGACGAGCTGCTGCGCAGCTTCGGCCCACTGTTTTACAGCTGCTGCGCAGCTTGTCTTGATTCCAGGTTTGACTTTCGTTGACTTTCACCAAACTTCATCCAAACGACCCGGAAATCATCCGTAAGTACTTATTTCACTCCAAGAATGTCGTTTTTCTTCCGAAATACGCTCAAGTATTTGCTACTAACCTGAAACACTAATAAATACCATAAACGCAACAAATGTATACGAAACGACTCATTAAACTTGCTAACTTAACTATATAAACCGTGGGAAATGGGTATAAAATACGACATATCAAATCCCCCCACACTTAAGCTTTGCTTGTCCTCAAGCAAATCCAAACTTTAAATGAAGCATTCCTTGACAATCACATTATCAAACAGGTGACACGTATCAAAAAGCAGCAACACCAAGCATGTCAAATGACAAAAGGCGGGTAAAGCAGTTTTAATCTTAAATGAAAACTCGAAACATTTGACAATACCTGAACAATCCGTAAGCGACGATAATCAACTAAGCATAAATGAAACAGACGATCCTACCAATATCATTCTACTCCAACAACTTACTTTCGGGGTTGAATATATGAAGAATCACTCATAGCTCAGTTGTGATGTATACTTTTTTTACCATAGGCTTGAGCTATGATCGTCACTCCACCGTTAAGGCGCAAGAATCAAGTACATCGTCAAAATAGGCATAGAGGGTAGTTGTATATTTAAACTAATGCTATGTATTTATGGGTATTTACAATGGAAAATGGGAAGTTATAGGTTACAAGTGAAGGATAAGAATCAAAAGTATAAGGTATATGTGAGAAATGTACAAAATAGTCTAACCAATCCCATACCATTGATTGCCAACAAACCACCAACCTATAAGATGCTATCCCGCGAACACACCTTCAAGTACCAAGCAAAACCCGACACCATTATGGTGTATCAACCTCAAACAACTTATTATCAACCAAATCTACCATAAATAATGATACAACAACTTTCTAGACATTTGAAAATGAGAAATACCTACTAGTAGCCCAAGTTTTTCCTTTTTTTTTTTTTTTTTTTTCTTATTTTCTGTTTTTTCATGTTCTTTATTCTTTTGAACCATTTTTTACTCTACTAGTAAATACTCTCTTACAATGATGAACATGTCTATAACTCTTCACTTTCTTTGTTTGAACAATTCAAGACAATCTTCAATAACTTAACTCGTTTACGTAATCTCATAGACAAGAATATTCCACACATCAACCCAATAAAAATCTCCCAAACCATTCAAACAACCATGACAATCAATGGCCCCCAGATTAGACTAACGGTATAGTCAAGTGTAATTAGGTGAAGTTTACATGAAAAGGGTGATTTATACAAGGGTGAAAAACTAAATTACAAGGAATGTATATGTGTATAAGATTATCTGAGGTTTACAAAGAAAAGGGAAAATGTGTATATATACAAGTATAAGTATGTGTATAAGGTTGTATAGGTGATTATAGATATACAAAAGAAAAAAGAAACGAAAGAAAGAAAAAGTATGGTCAAACCTAAATGCTAATTCATCATCCAATGTACTCGTCACGATCACCAGGCCAAGTTCTAGAATCAACACATCACCAGCACACTCTTATCGAGAAAAGAACCCGGAAATGGCTTAGAAATACCTCAAACACGCACATCCTAGTGCAAGGCATAAAAAAAAATGAATACCCTTACTCCAGAATAAATCCAAGAGCCTAAGAGAGGGACGTATTTACGAGGCAAAGAAACCAAAACCGTCACCTGAACAACTATATGTGACAGGATGAAATCTCACAATTTGGTGTTTTGGATATATATAAGCATGCAAGTAATGTTATCAATCCCGAAGGACTAGCCAAATAACCGTTCAGGACACACTTCGCCAATTAAAATTTTTGTCAAGGAAAAATTTGGTAGTAAAATTGCTTAATAAATAATGAATTAAGTGTCAAAAGCAATTCACCACAAGGACAAGTTCAACTTAAGTTTAAAAATCATATCAACTTCTATTATTCCGCCAAATTGATAGCACCAGTTTCAAACATGCACATCACAGTTAAGAGTTCAAAATAGAAACTCATACCCCTAGATAAAATCCAAAGGCCTACGAGAGGGACATATCAACAAAACCGATAGAAATCGCAATGACAAAACAAAAAAAGTGATATACCCGGTAGCTTAAACTTATTTGCCACCCCCCCACACTTAAGATGGACAATGCCCTCAATGTCCATATCGGTCAAACAAAAGTAAATAGGGGTAAGCGACATAGAAAAATAAGAGCACATACCGGAATAAGGACACATTCCGTTTTGAAACAAGTTATCGACCTCGTGTCACAAATGGCACTTCCGAAATAGGAAGGACACTTTGGTTGGCGGGATAAAAAACTTGTACCAAAACGGAAGGTGCGAGAGTTATGTGTGCATCAAACATACCAATCAACAAATATGGCGCTAAACTTACTGCCAGCATATGCATATCACAACCTTGCTGTCACACATAAACACACAACAAAAGCAACATAATAATCATAATATCGTTAAGCATGCCATCATCCTACCCTAATTATTCAATGGAAATGGAAATAAAATACGATGTCCATCACCCCGCAGGTGGATACAAACCAACCAAAAAAATAAAATAAAGTACGGAAAATGGAAATGTTCACACAATTGATACAAGCCATCTAATAAACCGACTGACGGCTGCCATCGTCATCCCAAAAGTAGATCACTAAGGTGGATGAGGTGGGTAAGGACGGTAACCAGGAATGTTACCAACATCAAACAAAGATCCAACAACTTGAACTGGCGAGGAGGCACCTCGAACTGGCGCTCTGGTGGAAAATAGAAACCACCACCAACCCTCTACTGAGGAATAAAAATACTCGGTGGATCATATGCTGGAATGACTGTGAGTGGATGATACTCCTGGCCGGTAAACTGTGCCTCTAGCATAGGCTGATAACGTCGAGAGTCATAAACCACTCTCCCCAAACTAGAACCAATATAGGTTAAATAATCGCCCACCTCATGTCGAAAATCATCCATCCTCGTCTGAAATCCAGCCATATCATTCTGGAACTGCTGCTGGGATGTCAACATCTGATTAACTAGACCCTGTAGAGGAGAAAGATCGAATGAGCCTTCAGGAGCTGTGAAGGAAGAAGATGCTCCTGCGGTAGAAGTGGTAACACGACGCTTAGGGCGTCATGCAGGCTCGGGCTGCTGCTCAGGTGCATCAGCCATCTCCTCATCATCATCACTGGCCTCTTGATCATCCCCTTCATCTTCCCCCTGGTCACCTTCATCATAAGCAATTAATTGGTAACTATCATTCCTGCTCTTTCTCGGGCGAAGTAAACCAAAACGAGTCAGTTCTGTAAAGGTAAAGGCTTTCATAATTTTCCAATTCAAATTAAAGCCCACATTTGCCCTATCATCTTCCAGCTGAAAATGTTGAACAATTTTTGTGACAAAGTGGCCACAAACCAACCCCGAGTCCTTCACCCCCTTTGTTCCCATGTGCTTAGCAAGCACATACGGAGGACAAGCTATTACATGATTTCCCTCATGCAAAATCCTCATTAGCCACAAATCCTCAACATACAATTTGTCAGGGTGATTAGTCCGCTGGACAAAGAAGTGAACAAGCAACTTATGGAGCAACTTCAAAAGGGGCGACTTAATTGTGTTCGCCCCACAAACCGACTTCCAAGTCTTACCACCAGAGATGCGAGTATAATAGTCTCGCTCATCCCCCGAACCCTGAGGAAACCCTGTAGTGGTCCTAGCAGCATGCTTCAAAAGGTTACAGAAAAATGGATCATCTAGCATTTCCCTAGTATACATTCCCATGCACGTTTTGAGTTTCTAGTCCAGTTAACTGGAATGAGAAATCCTTAGTTTTTAATCTCTCAAGAACCAGCTTATTTAGAAAATGCAACACAAAAATAGAATAATGGTTTAAGGGGGAGTCGTTACTGTAAGAGAAATGACTATTCAATATAGCATTTAAGTTTACTCATTTGCTATATCCGATCTCTTCAGTAGTAATTGTTCCTTCTAGAACCTTCTCGATATGGAAAACCATAAAATGTAACACAAAAATATAATAATGGTTTAATGGGGAAGTCGTTACTGCAAAAGAAATGACTATTCAATATGGCATTTAAGTTTACTCATTTGCTATATCCGATCTCTTCAGTAGTAATTGCTTCTTCTATAACCTATTGCATATATCTGACTAAGCATGTTTATTCTAAGGATGATTAGAGTACCTTTACTCCTAAAGACTACTATGGTTGATTTTTAAATTTCATGCTCAGTAGGGTATATTGCATATGCCGGACTAAGCATAACTATTCTAAGATTGATTAGAGTAATCTTGATTCTAAAGTTACTGTGATTGATTTTCTAAATCTTATGCTCCGTAAGGCATATCGCAAGGACAGTATTAAGCATGGCTTTTACAAGATTGCTTAGAGTGCCTTTCTTCTAAAAGTCCCTGTGATTGATTTTGTAACTTTATGCTCTGTAAGGTTCTTGCTCAATAAAAGGGTTCTATTGCACGAGGGACAATAATTAGGGTTTTTCGGGTTTTAGAGGGACTTGATTGCGTTCTTGGTGAACACAAAAAAAATGTGTATTGTGACAAGGAAAAAGTGTAAAGTAAAAGGCATGAATTTGAGTGTGTTAAATACACCTCAAATTGGGTCTTGTTTTGAAATTGCACGGAAAGTTAAGTTTTGATGCTTAAGGTTTCGGTCAAAATAGGTCAAACGGAATCATTTAATTAATGTATTTGATAGATATTTTGATTTGCATTTTATTAATAATAGTTGAATTGAATATGCTTATTGTATGAAATAACTTGATAAAGTGCTTAGATTCTACTCTTAAGTGTGAGAATCTGATGTATGTTATCAGTTAAATCTGTTTAAGTATTTTCGGAATTCAACTATGTATTTTTGAGGTGAATGCATTAGTTGAATAGATCTCATGAGTTCGCTGATGTGGTTGCAGTTTTATTTATCTTATCTGGATGTGTGTCAGCCGACAAGATAAAAGATCTCCAAAGTATATGAAAATTGAGTCTATCCAGTCCGGAATGGAGAAACCTCAAGCTTAAAATGGAAGCAGAGTATACTTACACATCAACAACTCAGCTAAATTCAAACGGAGACAAAAAATGATGACAGAGAAGTTACCTGAGGGTGATTAATTTTGTATCATTTATTTTTGTTGTATTTGAATTTAAATCACAGCATTGTGTGTGTCCAATGGCTGTCATTGTTAACACTTAAAGATGGTGCATTAAATTTCATTAATTATTGACATAGTGGGTCGTAATTTAATGTTTTTACTTTGCAAGATTATTAAGTAGCGACAATTATCAAGAATTTCTTTATTGAGGAAAATATGATAATATTGATATGAAAAGGTGGTTTATATCTGTTCTATCATGTTCTCTAAAGAATTCTTTTCGTTAATCATATCGGGTTCGGTAAAATTCTTTGTGAATTTTAAATGTGTTAATCAAGTTTGTGAAAGTTGACTTTCTATAAGTCAAGGTTCCTTGAATCGAAGAAAAATAGGTTGTGTTGATATGCAAAGCTAACCAAGTGGACTCATATGTATGTCTCTAGCAAAATGGGCTATTACTACATATTGTAGTCAAGTGGGATCATACCAAGTGGACTCATATGTGTGTCTTTAGCAAAACGGGCTAATAATGCATATTGTAGTCAAGTGGGATTAACTTTGCGTATTTTACATTGGTTGATTTGCGTGTTTGTGCCAAATGGGCTTCAATATGTGCGTTTCATCTAATTGGACCTATATGCGTGTTTGGTCAAGTGGGCCGGGTATTCGTGTTTTAGTGGCATTATGGTTTGCGCATTCTTGTGGATATAAAAGGTTAAGTTCTGTAGATGCAATTTCTGAGCACATTTTATTGTCCGTTGCAATGCAATTCTAAGGGCTGATTATGATGAAGAGAAGGCATCATCAAGGTCGTGATGACGTCATCATCACCTCGTGGTGACGTCAGCACGAGGCAACTAGTTCGTGTGAAGATTTGCGTAGCCCACTAACGAGATAGAAGCCCAACCCATGAAGCAGCCTATATATACTAGAATTAGGTCACAATTGTAGGTTAATGCTTTGAGTTGCAACATAAACTATTCAACACGCATGGGGTAGAGATCTATACCCCGTGCCAGTCAGATGTATACTGATTTGGTGATTGTAATCTTATGATTAATGATATTTATGAGTTTTACATCTGTTCTTACCTCTTATTTTTCATGTAATTCGTGCATATATCTCTTGATTTAATCAGAAACCTCAAAGACGAATCTAAGTTGATTCCGCACACTTAGATGTTGTTAGATCTTGGTTTAATCGGTCCAAACCGTACTTTCAAGTTCATGCATTTATTTATCATCATATGCGTGTTTTATCCAAAAAACCTCCACATTTGCGTGTTCTTGATACCCGACGCACTGTTCACCTTCGATTCACTATACTCGATCTTTACTTGTTTTTGCAACTAAAAACACTTCCATTAACACTTCCTGAACAAAGGTATATGATTTACAAGATTTCTAAGTCCATATTTTGAGTTTAAATGGAAGAATATTTAGGGTTTTATTTTCGGGTATAAAATCACTAAAAAGGTCTATGAACACGAAATGGATAAGGAAATGGAACGTTAAAACTTGTAAATCGGGCATATAGGAATCTATTGATACCAATTTCATGAGTTTTGATGTTCAAAACACTGGATCGTGTTAGAAGAAGATGAACAGCCATATGCGTGTTCTTGAACAATATGCGTGTTATTCATCTGCGTGTTCTTGTGAACCCAGATCTTCAAATTCAAAAACATTCGGAATTTGCGTGTTTGTGATGACATCATCACTAAAGAAACACGTATTTGACCAGTCAACACCCTTTTGCGAGTTCTTGCGCCAAATAAACCATTATGCGTGTTTTGTCACCATATGCGTGTTTTAGGGCATATACGTGTTTCATGGCTTAGAAAAATTTTTGAAAAGTAAAATATGAAACACCACTCGCATTGACTAGTCAAACCGACACCATATGTGTGTATTGTCACCATATGTGTGTGTATAAGGAAATTGTCGATTCTAGGACTTATAAAACTATTCAAATCGGGAAAATTTATTAATTGGTCAAATTAGAAAGGACATGTACCTTATATTGTCGTTTATTAAAACTTAAACATGTTTTAAATGATTTTGAGAAACGTGGTCTCACTTCTTGTGAAAAACTATAAAAGTTTTAATTTCGACATGTTGTTTTGATAAACTATATAATATTTTAGCGAAATATGTAAACAAATGGTTTCTATTTCACGAAGAATAAAGTAGTTTTATCATTCAACGTATATGTCATTGTTTAAAGTGGATAACACTTTCAGAGCCGATGAAACTAAGACTTTGAGGGGTTTAGAAAAGTGATTAAGGGCTTTAAACTTTGATACTACTCGTCAATAATTAAAATGGATAACACTTTCAGAGCCGATGAAACTAAGAGATTCAAGGGCTTAGAAAATGTTTAAGAATTTTAATTTTGACGTTGATTGTCGATGGTTAAGGCGGATAACATTCTAAGAGCCTATAGAACTACGAGTTCTGGGGGCTTAGAAAATGGTTAAGAACCTTAAGGATTGACATTATTGGTCGATTGTTAAAGTTAATAACATTTATAGAGCCGATGAAACATGATGTTTCAAGGGCTTAGGAAATGATTAAGAACTTTAGAGTTTGACTTCATTTGTTGTTGCTAACTGTTTATTTGGTTGTTGTTTGTATCTTTGTGCAGATGGCTGAGAGACACTTTCACAGAAATCATAATTACTTGATTGATTTGGATGTGAATCAAGCAAATGCTGGGAGATTTACAAGGATTCTTGAGTTTCTGCAGCAATCAAGAGTCAGACATATTCTCACAGTTGACCCAGTTATCTATTTGACTTTCTTAAGTCAATTCTGGGCATCTTCAAGATTATTGCTCGGTGTTGTCCCAAGTATTGAAGCGAGGGTGAATAATCATACCTTCCAGTTCACTGCCTCTGACTTGATTTGTATTCTTGACTTGGGAACTGAAGACCAAGAGGGAGGAATGAATGGTCCAACCACATATCCCCAAGCACTTAGACTGGGAGCATTCAGGATAATGGGGTATGTTGGTCCCACCAATCAAAACACATTCAAGAAGAATTGTTTGATGGGCAGGTGGAAATTCTTTTCACATGTGATTCTTGTTGTTTTAAGCAATAAGAAGTCGGGTTATGACTCTTTGAATGTCGAGACCCAACCACAAGTGATATCTTTGGTGTTGAACAAGCCTTATAGCTCTTCTCGCTATATTTTTAACGAGATGTGCAGACAGATAAGGGCGAGGGGTGATGAGAGATTTTTGATGTATCCTAGATTTCTGATGTTGATCATTAATGCTCGACTACCCAATCTTGTTCCAAAGGGTCCTACTATTCGGTGACTATAATGCCTAATCGCATCTTTAGCGATAGCTATAGGCATCGTGGAAACTTGGCTCCACAAGCTTTACCAAGGGACAGAGAACTCTTTGGTGCACTTGTCAATCCCGCTTATGTTGCTCCAGAACATAATGGATTTGCACACGAGGACTCTGATGTTGAAGGTGATTTTGCTGCCGTTCTACAGCCAATGCCTCAACAACCTCCCGTTGCACCAGTCATACAACAATAGCAACAACAGCAACCAGAACAACCACCTAAAGCTGCAACAGAGGTTCCTCAAGCGTTTTTGATCCAGGAAGAGGCTGCACAAGCAATTCCTGGGATCGTTGCTGAACAACCTCTTGCACAGAACCAAGAGATCAACATGGAAATTGATGCTCAGGGTTTGGGTGTAGAGCACGTCGAAGATAGACAACCAAGATGATGCTGCTGATGACATTGGAGGAGATGTCAACCTCGGAGAAGGAGTTAATGGGGATGAGGATGAAGATGATGATGGAGACGATGGTCAAGATAATGCTGGTGGCAGAGTACCCTTTGGTCAAGGTGCTGGTAGTACATCTGCACCAGTAGATCTCTCCATGGCCGAAGCTGATTCCTGACCAGTTGTAGAAGAAGAAGGTCCTTCTGGGTCATGGTGAAGTCTCAGCAGAAAGAGACAACGTCAGGACTTTGATGTGGAAGAGACAAGATGAAGGTTGGATGAAGCAACAACAAGTGTCCAAGAGCCTGTACAGCGCTTGGAAAAAGATAGAGGAAAAGGATTGATCGGTGCAACTTCCTCTAGTTCAGCAGCACTATCAACTCCTTCACTTCCAGTCACTCCTGTTGTTATCAAACCCGCTGTAGTATCACTGGTTAGTGCTGAAGATGACCAGTCACCTGCCAAGATTGTTAGACTTTTGGGAATCAAGATTGGAGATAGACCAATCTTGATGACTGCAAGACCTCACAGCGCTACAATCACACCAAACATGTCTTCGTCAATGACTCCACCATCTACAATAAGACCATCAGTGACTTCTTCACAACAAGGAGTTTCTCAGTCTAACAATGATCGTGTTGCCAAGTTAGCTGCTGATCTTCAGCAGATGAGAGCTCTAGTTGCAGGCTTGTTTGACAAGCTAAAAGGAAAAGAAGACTCACACTAAAGAGATGTTGGCCTCATAAGTCAAAATCTCCTAAAGCTTGAAAATAGCCAGCTTGATCTACAAGAAACCCAAGAAGCATCAATTAATTCTATCAATGAAATTGTTGATTCTGTTGGGGTACACCACAAATTGCTCAAAGGTCAAGCTGCTCATCTTGAGAAACTGGGGAAGAGGTCAGCTGAGCTGCATAAGCAGATCAAAAATCTTGAATCTCAGGGGGAGAATTCTGGATGCAAGGAGAATGAACTCAAACATCGTCGAAGAGATGATGAAGATGAAGATCCAAGCGGCTCCAGACAACAGGAGGAGATTTAGAGATTTATGGGCTCAAATGTCAATGCAGCTCAAGGGGAGCAAAGTCAACATAGGCAATTGACTGTTGCTGGTTGAAGAAGAAGTGGTTGGTTTCCGGGAACAACCGACTGGAGGAGTAGGAGTCGGTACTCAGGTCAGACCAGCTGATGAGGAAGAAGTTGGGTGTGAGCTACTAGACGACATTGTTGCATACTTCAATTTTGATGAGTACGGGAGCATGTTTGAAGATCCAATAGACCCTTCAGCTAAAGGCAAGTGTGTGTATGTTAATGCATTACTTGACCGACTTGATCCAAAGGAGAAGGGATCAGATGAGCCGTCTCTACAAACAACCATTGCAAAAGGCAGGGTTAAGGTAGACAATCAATCAGGGTTAGACTCAAAACAAGAATCTTGAACTACTGAGTTGATTGAAAGGATGAGCGGGAGTCCAACTAGTGTAACACCTGAAGTTTCTGAAGAGGGTTTTTGGCCACCACTTAGGATGACAAATGGAAGACTTAAAGGCCATATCTATAAGCTGATGTCAAGAGGGAGACTGTAAGTGCATGATTCTCAGTGACATGAGCATTCTAGATATGTGAAGTATATTCATTTATAAGTTCAAGTCTTGTAATTATCTTGTAATTACCGTTTGTCTTTAATATTACCTTGGCATTTTTGTTGAGCCAATTGGGATCCAATTATATTTATATGTTTGTTTATTATTTGTATTTTGCAGGTTGTAGGCAACATGTAAAGAGTCATTAAATTAATATTGTTTCTGCGTATTAACTGCAGTTACGATATTAACTTAATGTACTTCCATAGGGAAGTTAAGATAATTGTGTTTCTGCGTATTTACAACAGTACAAGCATTATCTTATATACACACTTCCAATAGGTAATATAGATGACGTTGTTTCTGCGTATTCACAGTAGTTGAAATGTTGTCGAAAGTTAATGCTACTTCTACGTATATTTACAGCAGTTAAAGCATTAGTTGAGTTAATGTCGGTTCTGCATCTTGACAGCAGTAAAGACATTAACTCAGAGTACAATGTCGGTTCTGCGTCTTGACAGCAGTAAAGACATTTACTCAATATATCCTAAGTGTTATTTGAGGGTTCTTAGGAACAAGTAAAAGATTTGTTTGTTCAAAGTAAGAACACTCAAATGGTCATTTGAGAATTTCTAAGAAACAAGCAAAAGTATGCTTGTTCTCAAGAACTCTCAAATGGTTTGAGAGTTTCTGTGGAAACAAGCAAAAGTATGCTTGACCACAAAAACACTCAAACAGTTTTGTGTGTTCAGGGAAACGCGCAAAACAGGCCAAAACCCTAATGGGCCTTGGGCTTAGAAACACGCATGGGCCTGCATATTTAAGAACACATAAATTGCCATTTGCGTGTTCCTAGTCCTTGCCTATAAATAGTGGGTGTGTGTCATGCATGTTCCAACAAGAGTGTAGAGAGAGAAACGAGCAAATCCTGGAGAAAGAAAACCATGAACACGCACGATCTATCTTGTGGGTAATACTCGTCTCGTGTATGAACCGCAAACAGACACCCGGGCCACCAAACAGCTTGTAGATTTAGATTACCACGTGTTTGGTAAGGTGAATCCGGAAAGCCGTTCCCGGAGTGTTTACTATCACGCAAAAAGATATATATATATTGTGATATATATATCATCTAAAGGTTGATATATAAACGTACAAGACCCGAGGGACTTACAAAAAAGAAGAAAAAGATCTGGATTGAAATGACATTTTCGCAATAAGTTTTGTAAGATAAGATAATCGCAAATATAAAGAAAAAATTGAGAAAAACACTTCTTGCCCCACGGTGGGCGCCAAATTGCTTTGGTCAAAATTTACCAAGATAATCACCTTTGAAGACTTAGATTAATTATGTAACTAAACTTTCGTTCGTGAGGTTGTGTGCTTAATAATCTTGAAAGTTCAGTTGTTAGAAATCCAAAAATAGTGATAAATTGTAATTTAAATTAGTGGACTTAGTTATTGTTAAGACATGGTGAAATGATTTCTAAGGTTGAGGGACTAGAAGTGTTAATTAGCTTAATTGTAGATTTAGACTATAAATACCCTGAACTCCTTAAAAATCATAAGCCTTTGATCTATTTTTACAGATACTTAATCCAGTTCGTTCCAAACTCTCTCTCTCTAGAAATCACACACACACTAAACACGCCAAGAACACACACACTTGATCCGCCATTGTTGAGATCAAATCCAGAGAAGAAATCATGTTATATCATTTGGTATCAGAGCAAAATCAGTTAACCTGAACGATCCAGAGCTAGATTTGTTCACAATTTCATCAAAATTTGAAAACAAAAACCTTTTTTTTCATCCACTTTTTCTTCATTTTTCACCGATCAAATCACATAAAATCATAGATATTAGTTCACCAATAGATTCGTGATAGTTGAAAACATAATCCTGTCAAGTTTCAAGTTCCAATTCGATCTAAATCTCAAGGTTGAATTTTTAGATTTTGGCTCAAAATTTTGGTTTTGAATCTATTGTGTTTTGTGTTGCATTTTGTTAATCGGTGTGTTGCTAAGGTTAAAACAAACAGTTTGCAAGTGATTTCAAGTTCTAACTGAAAACCTTATAGGTTATTGTATTTGATTGTGATTAATGAGGATTACAATAGGTTGTATTTATAGAGTCTATTAACCTAATACATGGAAACTAATAATATGTAAACTAACTAATACGGAAACTAATACTATCTTAATACTCCCCCTCAAGCTAAGGCCGTTGTGTGACTCTTAGCTTGGATCGTAATAGCATGAACCGATCTGAAGATAAGGCCTTTGTAAAAATATCCGCAATCTGATCATGTGAAGATATGAACTTTACTGACAAATTTCCTTGAGCAACCTTCACTCGTACAAAATGAAAATCAATTTCCACATGCTTTGTGCGTGCATGAAAGACGGGATTAGCTGACAAATAAGTAGCGCCTAGATTGTCACACCACAATGTTGGAGTAGTCTGTATAGGAATGCGCAATTTTTGAAGTAGAGATTGAAGCCATGTAAGTTTGGCGACAATGTCAGCCATAGCCTTGTATTCAGCCTCTGTGGATGACCGAGATACAGTGTGTTGTTTTCTAGCAGACCAAGAGACAAGATTAGATCCTAGATATATAGCAAATCCCCCCGTGGATCGACAGTCATCTAGGCAACCAGCCCAATCAGCATCAGAGTAGGCATTAATAGCATTGAAGGAGGCATCGGCATAAGCATGTAACTGAGTTGAGGAGTTGCTAGAGATGCGTAATCCGTAACTGGATGTCCCTTGTAAGTAACGAAGAATACGCTTAACAGCGGACCAATAATTCTCAGTTGGAGAATGCATGTATTGACAAATTTTGTTCACGGCAAATGCAATATCACGCCTAGAAAGAGTAGCATACTGGAGACCCCCAACAATACTTCGGTATTTTACTGGATACGAGAAAGAAGTGCTATCACCATTAGACAAAACGACAGATGTAGAAAGTGGAGATGGAACTGGTTTGGCATTGGACAAATTTGCACGTTCCAAGAGGTCTTTAATATATTTGGATTAAGATAGAAACAAATATGAACCTGTACGTGTGATTTCCACACCCAGAAAATAGGACAGATGCCCCATGTCTTGAATCGCGAAGGCACAGCTAAACTGATGAACAACCCTATCAAGCATTAAAGGGTTGTTACCTGTCAAAATAATATCATCAACGTACACTAGCATATATAGCACTGTTCCACGAGCACAATAGATAAAAAGCGAGGGATCGGTTTTGGATCCCCTAAAACCAATGCGATAAAGAGCCTGAGAGAGCCTATGAAACCACGCTCTCGGTGCTTGCTTTAGACCGTACAATTATTTGTGCAATAAACATACATGATCAGGTTTTGACCTGTCAACAAAACCTGGCGGTTGTTGTAGATACACTGTTTCCTTGAGATCACCATGTAAGAAAGCATTCTGGACATCTAATTGTCTCAAGGCCAATGATTAGCTGTAGCAATAGATAAAACAACCCGGATAGTGGTAGCTTTGACAACAGGGCTAAAGGTGTCAGTATAGTCAATGCCTGGCTGCTGGTGAAATCCCTTAGCAACAAGTCTCGCTTTATAGCGAGTGATAATTCCCCGTTGATCACGTTTAACTTTATATACCTACTTACAATCAACTACATTTTTTCCTAGAACACGTGGCACTAATGACCATGTGCCGTTTCTCATGAGAGCCGAATATTCATCCTCCATGGCTTTGCGCCATAGAGGGTTCTTGTTAGCAAGAGCAAAGGTAGCGGGTTCAGATTCGGAAAGAGATGTGGAGGTATGATTCGCGGATGGATCAAAAAATTTTTGTTTTAGGAGGATTTTGGCGAAGATTTGAAGGGCGTGCGCGTGTAGTAGGTTGGGGTGGTGATGATGGTCTAGATGAAGGAATAGGATCGACGAGTTGTGCGGGTTCGGATGAGTGGTGTACTAGTTGGATAGGAGGAACGGACATACTTGTGGGCTCAGGTGGAGGAGGTGAAGCAACATTTACAGCTGAGTCATTGGAAACTGGGTTGATCGTAGAAGGTGGAGGTGATGGATAAGACGAGAAGTATTCGTCTGGTTGGGAGGTAGGTGTCGGTGGCGAGGTGGGTTGACGAAATGGAAAGAAGTGTTCATTAAAGCGGACATGACGAGCAATATAGAGACGTTCAGACTCTTGGTCAAAACATCGATACCCGTGATGGGAGGTGCTATACCCCAAGAATGTGCAAGGAGTAGACCGGAAATCCATTTTGCGTAGATTATAGGGTTGTAGATGGGGAAAACATTGACAACCAAAAACACGAAGAAAAGTGTAATTGGGTGTCCGTTTGAACAAAAACTCGAAGGGAGAGGTGCGTGATGTGTTTGAAGAGGGCATGCGATTGATAAGGTAGACTATAGTGTCAAAAGCAAAGTGCCAGAATTTAGATGGGACACCGGATTGAGAAAGAAGAGTGAGACCAGTTTCAACGACATGTCGGTGTCGTCTTTCAACGAAATTCATCCCCACCATCGGTTTGGACTGATTTCAGTTTTGTTTTAAATTAACGTTTTGCAATAGCAACAAAATGAGTAAATATATGATAAACATCAGATTTACGTTTCAAGGAAAAGAACCACATGTAACATGAAAAGGCATCAACACACAACAAAAAATAAGAAGGGACGGGTGAGGGACCCCAAACATCACAATAAAGAAGATCAAAAATATTCAATGCTTTATTTCGAGATAATGGTAAATGCAGTTTGGAAGACTTGCTAATAGAGCAAGCAGTACAATGACTTAAAGAACTATTACTAGAAAGTGGTAAATTAAATCTTGATAACATAGAAGAAAATAATTTTGAATGAGGGTGACCCAGTCTTTGATGCCACACGTCCGAGGAGACTCGAACAGTAGTGAACACAGATTTTTGGATAGGTTGGTAGCTCGGTAAACAAAATGAGTAGAGACCTCCATTACTTGGACCAGTGAGGAGGGTGGAACGGGTGACTTTGTCCTTCACAGAAAAGAAAGTTGCATGAAATTCAAAAAACACATTGTTGTCTAAGCAAAACTTTTGAATAGAAAGAAGATTTTGTTTAATTTTAGGGACATGAAGGATATCTCGTAAAGATAGTCTTTTATTGGGTGAATAAAACGTTGAAGAGCCGATATGTAAAATAGGAAGACCCTTACCATTGCCAACATGAACATTGTCATCTCGAAAGTACGGCTGAAATGTGTCAAAACTGGAAAGATTAGGAGTAACATGGAAATTAGAACCTGAGTCAGGAAGCCATGAAGTTGATGCAGGAGAGCGAGATTTAGCAGCATAGTTTGTCTGAGCAAAGTTAGCATACGGTTGCCTATTACGCATTGTAGAGGGGTCCCGATTTGGGCATTGTGACAGGAGATGACTAATTCCACACTTGTTACAAGTACCATATATAGTGTTTTGATTAGTTGCCCAAGAAAATAGATTTCGATTACCTCCACCATGATTTCGCTACGGTTGTTTTGATTGTTGCCTCGGTTATTTTTCGACCTATTTGTATAAAAGCTTGTGGCGATTGGTTGGATGATGGCTGAAGTTGAAAACCAAGACGAGCAACTAGTTGTTGAAGGGCTTCCATAGTATCACTGGGAAGCGAAGATGAATTTCCACTAGTGCTTGAAGATTGTGGCAATATAGCAGTCGAGAAAGTTTGAGCGGGTGTTAAATCGGCCACAGGTTTCTTCACCATGTAGTCAAGATCTAAGAGAAGCCCGTGCAGTTCGGAAAATGCCAAGGGGGTCGGTCGGCCAAGTATTGTTGATTTCAAGTTGTTGTAATCATCAGGAACACCTGTAATAACATGCATCACAAGATCTTTGACTTTCACTGGTTCGCCAGTATTTGCAAGGGCATCAGCATACTCTTGTGCTCGAGTAAGATAATTAGACGTTGATTCACCTTCCTTTATCTGAAGTTGAAGAAGTTGAGATTTAAGGGTATATTCCCGAGACGAGGTTTGTGGGGCATTTGCGAGAGCAAGGGATAACCATAGTTCACGTGAAGTACTTCCTTGTACAGGTTGGAATGATGCTTCAGACACAGTAGACATAATGAGCATACGTATATGGGCATCATTAGATAACCAAATCGGATGATTCGGGTTTGGATGTGAAGTGGAAGCAACGTCTTTCTCTTTGTCATTGTCTTTTTCTTGTATTGTTGGAGACGGACACGGAATTGTGCCATTTATGTACCCAAAAAGACCATGTGTGGTGAAGAAAGCTTCAAGCATGGATTTCCAACATCCATAATTAGTTGGAGATAGTTTGAAGGCAAATTTGTGGGAATTGTTAATTGCTTTGTCTTGTGTGGAGACAGGATTTAGCATTGCCATTAGAAAATCAAGTTAATCTTCTGTTTTTTTCTTTAAAAAAAAAAATTAGGGTTCCGGCGTGGCGGTCAAATGCGGCAGCGGTGGTCAACGGCGGCGGCGGTGGTCAACGGCGGCGAAAGTGAAATTAAAAAGGTGGGTTTTGTCCGGAATTCGTCTAGGATAACAATGGTGGTGGAGGTGTACTCTGACGCGCCGGAAAAACGAGCCAATTGGCCGGATTTTGAATTTTCCGGCAAGTATGAAGGCGGTGCGTGGTGGCGCCGGGGGTCACGAAATTTTGGGGTTTTCTTCAGAAATTTATTCTGGGTATATTGGTAGCAGAGGTGTCGTTTAATTCGAAGATATAAAAGGTTAATTGAAGATGGCCGGATTTTTGTTGATTTGTAGGGTTGTTGGTCGGAAATTATGTCCGAATTTATGGCTCTGATACCATGAAAAACCTTATAGGTTATTGTATTTGATTGTGATTAATGAGGATTACAGTAGGTTGTATTTATAGAGTCTATTAACCTAATACATGGAAACTAATAATATGTAAGCTAACTAATATGGAAACTAATACTATCTTAATACTAACTCCTAGTAAATCAAAAGTTATTGAAGCTTTTTGAAGTTGTTAATGGAGTTCATGTTCAAAACTGTTTTGATGAAGAAGATGATGGCCCTAGGACGATTTTGCACTAGGACGATCTTGCCAAGATCGTCCTAGCCTTTGAACTTTGCATTCTTTCATTCTAGTGCTTTGTGGCTTGTTGGACGATCCTCACAAGATCGTTCTGACAAGTGTTGTGTGTTGAGAAGTGTTTGTTGTGGCTAATTAATCCTTACGGATTGGTTTGGTCAATTAAAACACTTGGAAAGTGTTTACACTTAAAAAATTTAAGGACAGAATTCTAAGACGGTCTTCACCAAGATCGTCTCATTTCCTGAAAGCTAAGACGATCCTGACCAAGATCGTCTCAGCACTCACATCCTAGGACGATCCTGACAAGATCGTCCCAGATTCCTTTGATCATTGGTGTGTTTTGGTTGATCTTTTTAAGTTGTTGTGATTGGGAATCACACACTTCTTGGGTAACTGATCTTCTAGATTGGTTTTCCTCAATTTCATTCATTCCAATTCATACTAAAACTCTGTCCGATTTTCTTCATTATACATAGAATTTTTCTTCAAATTTTCTTGAACCTAGGACGATCTTCACCAAGATCGTCTCAGCTCTTGAAACTAAGACGATCTCTTCAAGATCATCTCACCAAACATTTCCTAGGACGATCTTCACAAGATCGTTCCATTTTCAAAATTCCAAAAATAAGACAAAGAGTGGCCTTTACAAAAACGGGCATAACTTTTGCTAGAAAGCTCTGTTTTGGGCGTGTGACTAGTCCAAACGACCGTAGAAACGAGACGCATCAAGTTACAAATAGCCAAAGGCGGTTTGGTCAACCTTTGAGCCCTGAAACGGCCTTTTTCTATGAGGTTTGGTCACTTTTATGTCTTTTTCGGGTTTTTATGAACTTTATTTTGCTTATAACTTTCGGCCTACTTGTATTTTAGAGCCCATTCGAAATTCTCCTATCTCCTTATATGCAATTGAGGCCAGGCAAATGATCAGTTCATGTTAAATCAAAATTTCATTTTTAATTCAAAAAATAAAAAAAAAATTTTTTCTCTACTTTCGAGCTGGGAATGTGAAGCTTAAAAATGAGATGAAAGAACTTCAAGCTAAATTTGGAAACCTTGCAGTTTGGAATGATATTGACAAACAAACTTTAAAGAAGAATGATGAGTTGATGTCACAAATGAAAGCTGAGATAAAAGAACTTCAAAAAGAATTGGAAACTTCCAACAAGAAGCTGGGATAATAGTATCTTGGACAACAACTCAAGAGAACTTATTTTGCAAGAAAAGATTTCAACTTTTCAATCTCAGTTGAAAAATGAGACATCCATTTTCTTCACTATGGAGAGCAAGTTCGTTGATGAGATGAACAGAGTTGAGAAGGAGAGACAAGATGTTTGCAACAAAATCAAGACTCTTGAAGAGAATTGTTTGCAATTTCAATCAAATGAAACATCTCTACAAAAGAGAATCTCTGAACTTGAGATGGAATTGCAAACACAATCAACATCTTGTGATATTCAAAGTGATGATGGCTCTGTTTATCATGATGCAAGTCCAATATTTCCAACTGAACTTGATGTTTCAAAGAAAATTTCCATTGAATGCATCCCAAAGAGCTCCAGTGTCAATAGTTCATCAACCCCTGCCCGAAAGATGTCTCAGTTTACCAATTACTCATTGGAAAAGAGTAAGAAGTATTCAACATCATCTACAGTTGATGGATCAGTATCTTCAATCTCAGTTGATGGCTCTCTTTTGAAGACAATACAGCTTTCATCTTACAAGCCAAAGCTCAGTTGCCTAAGCTCCCATGGAAATCATTTTACAAACAAAAGTCAACTGAGAAAAAGACAATCAAATACTCGTTTTGGCAACTCTTCAACCTTGCACCTAAAACAATTCATATGCTAAAAGTGAATGCCTTATCCTCTCCACTGCGTCCACGAAAACTCAACTTTTCAACGACTTCGAGTTTTCACCCTCCATGGACTGCAGATTCTATTCGTCGAATCGATGACACTTTCCTTTGGAGTGTCAAGACGAAAACCATTGGGCCTACACTAAAATGGGTCCCAAAGGTTGTTGTTAAGTGATTCGATGAATATGATTTATACACATGTCAGTGTATAACCCAGGCTAAAGATGTTGTTTATTGGACTACTACTTCATAATGGTTGATTCCCTAGTTTCGACTTCAAAAAAACATGATGAACATGTAGCCACACATTCATCATGAGGGGAAGAAAGAGAACAATGAAGTCGAACAAGTGTGTGTGCTTTCTTGAATTTTGATGAGGAGAAAGAAGAATTCATTAGTTGAGGGGAAGAAAGATAAATTGTTGACTAAAGTGATCCCAAAATATTCTTTGAAGATAGTTATCGCCAACGTGGTGGGTACGCCGCGGGTACACCCTATACATAAGCGTTGGTGGTACGCAACTAAGATTGTTTGATGGAGGGGAAGTTTGTGATGAAAATGATGTTTGTCCAAATGCTTCAAAAGAGAGATTCATTAATTAAGGAGAAGTGTGACAAAGTCAAAATTGTCAAGAAGAGGCTTTCATGTTCAAATCTAAAGAGCCAAGATTAAGTTTCCGCAATGCTTATACTCTGAGAAGTGCAAGACTTAAAGATACATCTTTAAGAAAAGTGTGAAGATTAAAGACGTAAAGTCAAGTTTGATGGAAGATCTTGAAGACAATGAGAAAGCTTCGAAGAGCTTCATCAACCAATTCGTATTTATAGATGATGTCGTGCATAAATGACATTTCAACACCAAGGGGAAGAATGTTAGAACTAAAAAATGGTGTTAAAATGTAAATGTTTTAGAGGTGGAAGAGGCATTAGTGAAACTTAGATTTATGATATAAATAGCCCCCTTCCACACATTAATTGTAAGTCTTTCACCATTTTCTTAATTAATCATATACATTCCACTCCAATTCTCTCTCAATCTTCATCCCCAACCTCCATACACACACAAATACCTTTTCACACACTAACACCATTTTTGCACCAATCAAGCTCAAATTTCTAGTTATCATCAGTATACTGAGATGTCAAAATAATTGCGAAAATGTATTGTACTTTCTATATATTAAATAATCACGTAAAATAATTCTTAAAGGAATTTTTTTTTATCAAGATAGGACTCTAAAAGTAAAGATCTACCTGTAAAATATGATAAATGAACATTTAAAGTGCCAAGATCTTGAATAAATAACGTTAAAACGTGATAATACTTAAGAATTCGTTAAGAAACAGTATAAAAGCATAAAATATGAGTAGTTAATGTACTTAAACGTATATAAAAGGATTACTGTGTAAAAGTTGATCAAAAGTAAGCAAAACGTAAAGAAATGAGCAATAATCGTAAGAAAAATGCATGACGACTTGTACCTCTTTCCACCTACTCTAATTCGATCCTTAATTTGTTCTAATCTGTTCGATTATTGCTATCTATCCAATGGATTTCGACTGCAATATTGAACTAGGTTGACTGATTTGTTGGATTCGGTTTAGGGCTGTTAGGGTTTTCTTTTCGAATTTCATTCTAAATCCTGGATAACGTTTTTCTTTCTCTCTTTTTGATTAGCATCTTGGGTTTTTTTGGATACTACGTGTTAGTATCTTTGAATTAACCTGGGTATCTAATCATATAAGGGGTCTGATCGTTGTTTAGGATTTCTCTTTATCTCGTCACTAGTATCTTTGAATTAACCTAGGTTAAAATAAACGCAAACTAATGTAAATGATGCAAAATATGTTAAGATAAATAAGATATCAAGCAAGAATCAAATAAGTAATACGTAAAATAAAGAGTAAAGAACAATAACACCGATATTTGTTGACGAGGAAAAGCCCTTAATCCTTAGAGGATCGCCGGCATAAAAACCCTGGAAGGAAACAATCGTTCCTGCCTTGTTCTTTATTGATTTGTATTGAAATGATTACAAAGGGTGGAAGTTGGTTGATCGATCTTTCTAAGTGTATAAGCAGCAAAGAAAGTAATATGCAGTGTGTGTGTGACTACAAGTGAATTATAGCAGATGATCATAAGTGCCTAGGATCGATCAACCTCCTTCAATTTATAATGAGAGTGCTAAACTAATTATCCGATATTGTAGGGATCTTCCATATCTTCAGTTCTTGAACGTTGGTGAAGATCATCCCTGGTCAAGTGACCGTTACCGTATTTCTCCTCATGCAGAATTCTACTTGAAGTCCGATTATGTTGGAGGACTAAGTCTTCTTTGCGTGTTGAAGAGATTCTTTGCGTGTATGCATGATTTTGTACCGTTAGAGGTATTTGCCATGTGTGATATTGATTATCATTGATCCTGCATGTTTGACTCAAGAGGAAATAATAATAACATGTGTAACAATACGTTAGTATATATTCCGAATGTTCCGCTGTGTCAAGATCCTGAGATGTCAAGATCCTGGGCTTTCAAGATATTGGTACTTGAAATTTCAGGCATAACAATTGTCCCCAAAGTTATTTAATAAAATCATTTTTGTTTGAATAACTTTGAAGTTTCCAAAGAAAGCTTTTACTGGAGTCAAGACGCGTGTAAAAAGGGTAAACAAGAGTCTTGACACGAAAAAAATAACTACTCGACGGTTCAATATTCTGTCTTTTACCCCTCTATATAAGTCAACACTTCTACTCATATGTAAATCATCAATAACTTATTTTTTTTTTTAAAACACAAATCTTCATTATGTCTCTAAAATCGCTAGGAGAATTTCTACAAAACGTGTGTTCAAACATTTTTCATTTGGTTTCTTTTTTCATTTTTGCTAATGTTTATTTCTTATCTTTATATTTCAGTCTCTTGCCGACCTCGAAGATCAACAAATCGCAAAGGACAAACTAAATGATGATATCATCAAGTCTGTAGAGAATCTGCTCGAATCACACAAAGAATGTGCGAAGACCGAGCAAGAAATGAGTTCAGAGGTCAACAGGGGTTTGAAAGTGAGAATCAAGATTTTGGACCACACTCTCGATGCCACACAAGAAAGAGCTTAGAGTTGCTAGAGAAGAGATGGCAAGAATGAGGTCAATTCTCGACGAGTTGAAGAGAATCAATTTACTGAGAAATTCATCTGTAGGGAATTTCTATGGGCGGTGAAGGATATAATGCAAAGGCCGGAGCCCATACCCTTTTGATATTAGTAATAAGAATCATTAGGGGTAGTGCTTCGTAGAGAAACAATGTACTAGGTGGGGCGAGATTGATCCAGAGTGATCAATCACGGTTGTAAGAAACTGCTTTCGTGTAGTTAGAAGTAAATTTCATTAGTCTTTCGATCCATTTTGATTTTTGTTTAAAAAACCAAAACTGTTAATGAGGGTAAAATAGTAAAATGAGTAATTAATATTACTGCACTATTTGTCGGGTAATCATGATTTTTGACTTACTAGACAATAAATTCAGTAAGTAGTCAAATCAACACGGTGATTAAAGATAAGATATATGCACCTTGTGTGAGCGATTAAGATCCCACTTGATGGCTATGATCTTTGCTCTGCAGTATGTTTAATAACTGTTGATTTCCACTTATGCCTGCATTAAAATAATACATAGGTGTGGAATCGAATAAGATCTTGTTAGGAATTAAAAATAAGAAAGAACATTCTCAATTTCAATTTATTTCGTAAGAACACTGTTGTTCAAGATATTAAGGGTGTCTTAACATCTTGAAATTACTTAAGAGGCGTGGTTAGCCCATTTCCAATGTTCATTGGACAATGATGGCGTGGTTAGCCAAATCGGGAGATCAATGGTAACATTGATAACCAATAGAATTAATTTCGATGACCTTGGAATTTAACCCTTCAACCATCTAATTAATTTGTGCGACCCAGGCAATTTAAGAAAGGTGTATGCCTTTAACCAATAGTTGGCGTTAGAGCCGTCTGTTATGCCTGGAAATTTCAAGTACCAATATCTTGAAAGCCCAAGATCTTGACATCTCGGGATCTTGACACAACAGAACATTTAGAAGATATACAAACATATTGTTACACATGTTATTATTAATTCCTCGTGAGTAATACATGCAGGATCAATGATAATCAATATCACACATGGAGAAATACCTCTAACGGTACGAAATCAAGG
Organism: Erigeron canadensis; assembly: GCF_010389155.1. Classification (NCBI taxonomy): domain Eukaryota; kingdom Viridiplantae; phylum Streptophyta; class Magnoliopsida; order Asterales; family Asteraceae; genus Erigeron; species Erigeron canadensis. The sequence goes on from NC_057764.1 coordinate 9,340,816, forward strand.
AAACACACAAAGAATCTCTTCAACGCGCAAAGAAGATTTAGTCCTCCAACATAATCGGACTTCAAGTTGAATTCAACACGAGAAGAAATACGCTAACGGTCACTTGACCAGGCAAGATCTTCACCAACGTTCAAGAACTGAAGATCCCTACAATATCGGAGAATTAGTTTAACACTAGCATTATAAATAGAAGAAGGTTGATCGATCCTAGGCACTTACTTTCATCTACTATTACTCACTTGTACTCACATACACTACATACTGTTCTTATTTGCTGCTCATATACTTAGAAAGATCGATCAACCGACTTCCACCCATTGTAAACATTTCAATACACATCAATAAAGAACAAGGCAGGAACGATTGTTTCCTCCCGGGGTTTTTATGCCGGCGTTCCTCTAAGGATTAAGGGCTTTTCCTCGTCATCAAATATCGGTGTTCTTGCTCTTTACTCTTTATTTTACGCATTATTTGTTTGATTCTTGCTTAATATCTTGTTTATCTTAACATATTCTGCATTGTTTACATTAGTTTGCGATTATAGAGACCTTCTTTATTGTTTAATTGACATAATCTATTATCAAAAGTCTTTCTTACCAACGCATCTTTGTAACTCAACGTATTTTACAAGCACACAACCTCACGAACGAAAGTTTGGTTACTTAATTGATCTAAGTCTTCAACGTAGATTATCTTAGGTAATTTTTGACCAAAACAATTTGGCGCCCACCGTGGGGCAAAAGGTGCTTTCAGTTAATTAAATTCCCAGGTCTACAATTTAGAAAAACTATTTTTCTTAAATTAATTCCGGTAATGTCGACCCAGCCAACTAACTCTTCGGAAACTACTCCTGCTATTTCTTCTTCTATGACTGATATTGCTTCAGGAATCAATTACCATTGGAAAAGCAAGGACAACATGACCCATCCTAATCAAAGCAAGGATAAGGCACCTGCTGGTCAAATAAATGAATTTTGCATTATTGACGAACCTCTAGCAGAAACTCAGAACACTGAAACAGGGCGAGCGGAATGATCAGACTTTGAACGAGCTTATTCAGATGCCTATAATATTGGATCTGAAGAAAACGCCAGAGATACTAATGCTGAAGAAACACCTAACTTGTTTGAAATTTTGCAGAAACTTACTAAAACTGTTGAAGCAAATTAGGAATTTACTCAAGCACAATATAAAATATTGGAGTCTAGGATCACAGAAAATGGGCCCCCGATAACTCCAAGGAATCTGTTTGGAACACCAGTATCATCTGCACTTCCTGGATTTATGCCATTCAGCACAGCGATCCAAACTGCATCCCGAAACTTTGGGAGTAATATCCCACAAAATACACAGGCTGATGGGACATCTGCTAGTGTAAGATCAGGTTTACCTAATGAGAATAATTTTACTAGATCATTTGGTTATACTAACCCATTGCAGGAACAAGGAACAAATGAATATATCGTAAGAGAATTTCAGAAAATTAAGGAAATGATTTTAAGTGTTCCCGGATTCTGGAATCCAATTCCAGAAGTCAATCCTGCTTCTTATCTTATCAATAGATATGGAGATAGGATTGTGAACGTGGAAATTCCAAAGAAATTCCAAGTGCCAAGCATGAAGCCGTACGATGGAACTGCTGATCCACAGGAACATATCGCATTGTATTTGGAGAAAATGGAGACTGTGCCCATTCCCTATAACCTGAAGGAAGCATGCTTGTGCAAAAGCTTTGGTTCCATATTATCTGGCTCAGCCTTAAAATGGCTGCAGAGTTTGCCCCCTCGATCCATAAACTCTTTTGCTGATTTAACTAATTTATTTTATAGTCAATTTTCATGCAGTAGAACTTTTGAAAAATTAACTGATGATTTATATAAAATTACTCAAAAACAACATGAATCACTTAGAGATTTTATGACTAGATTTAGTAAAGAGTCTCTTAATATTCCTAAATTAGAGATGTTAACTACTATCTAAGCTTTACAGAGAGGTCTCCATCAGGGATCTAAGTTCCAAGAAGATCTCATAATGACGTCATGCGGAAACTTGGACGAAGCAAAAGCTAGAGCAGCGAGGTTCATCAGACTTGAAGAGAATGAACTGACAACAGCAAAACTGGAAGCTTTGTCTTATGATAGACCAAATCGTAGGACTGAGACTCCAGTCTTCAAACCAAGCCATAAACCATATACAAGACACGTTCAGAATCAAATCAATGTTGTTGAAGATGAAGAAGGACCAGAGTACCCTGCATTGTCAACATATTGTTTCACTGTTGTAACACCCTACCGTTGGCGGAAACATGAGGTGTCATGAAAAGTACAACACGACATGGAATTACATAGATACTACTAAATGAAATAGCATATAATAAATATATTTCCAAAAACATGAGTTCAAAGTCATAACAGTGCTAAAATAGCTTATTACAAACAAGTCCATAAAGAAATAATCCAAGGCATGTAGCCTTAAAGTCTGATAATAAATAAAGGAGCACTAAATTCTGAAGTCCAAGCCTAGCATAGCAGTCTTTATCCCTGATTAGCCTAAGTACCTGAAAAGTATACTAAAACGTGTCAACACAAAGGTTGGTGAGTTCGTAGGTTTTAGTCAAAAAGTCTAGTCAAATAAATAAGTCTTTTGTTGATTCTTTTAAGTCTAAACAAGTAATAGTTCAATATATAACGAGCAGAGTTACGCCATAATAAGTCCAAAAGTCTCAAGTCTCAATGTCTCAAAGTCCGGCCTTACGGCACCTGCGTTAGTCCAAAGTCTCAAAGTCTCAACTCTCCAATACACACAAAAAGACCGTCAATTAACCACATCATTAAGCACAATAACAAACACATAATCACATACATACAACAAGACAGAAGCACGTCAAATGCCATAAATAACTCTACACGCACATGCTCAATATTGAACATAAACAGAAATCGACAAAACTGTTTAAAAAAGAACAAGTATACTTTACACCCCAAAACATGTAAAAAGAGGGGCTACGAAACTCACCTGAAAACAACACAAGTATAAGTACCCTAGATCAACGAACAAGAACACGAACAGTCAAATACACTTGAAATGAGCTCACTATCTGTCCAAAAGTCCTACATTATCCACAAGTCATCCGGTAAGTACTTACTTAATTGCACAAGTCCATATTCTATACTAGTGTCTTAGGAAATGCCATTTTTTCTCGTCAAATGTCATAATATTTGTAATAGCCTTATTGTCCTTATAAACTGTCCACGTAGAATGCTTCTTTTAATAATGATACCTTCTTAATGTTTATATCTTGTCATATATTTATATGGAATGTTATTGTAAGTAACACGATTTCAGCACCGAATTCACAAATTCAATGGTGGATTGGATGTGTGTGTGTTCTTGGTGTTTTAGTATGTGTTTTAGAGAGAGAGAGAGAGAGATAGTGGAATGATTGGAATTAAGTGTGTCTGAAAATGGTTACATGAATAAATGAAATGTTGTTCAAGGCTTAATAATCTCTAACGTATGAGGGTGTTTAAAGTCTATCCCTATACATATGCAACTTATCACATCTAGTCCCTGAACCTTTGTGAATATTAATCTATGACTTAACAACAAGTAAGTCCGCTAACTTAAATTGCAATTTATCACTATTTTTGGATTTCTAACATTCTCCCCCTTAGTGATATATTGTAATGAATGAAGTACATGTTATCTTGTCTTGTAGGAATGTATTTGATGTGCCCGGTGGTGAAGACAATGAGTATGTTGAAACAATTCTTGGTCTTGGACTTCTTGAAGTTAAATCATGAGGCGATTCTCAATGTTCTTTTTGAACAGAGAATAAAGAGTGTGTGTGTGTCTTGAATCTTTGAAGATTGTTGAATCATGAATTAGAGTTTTCTTTTGAAATGCGGAAGGTATAAACATGGCTTTGATTCTTCAATCTTTGATTCTTGAGCGAATTTCAACTTTTGACATGAAGTATCATGAACTTGTACTCTCCCCCTTGATGTATGCATTGGAGCTTCTTGAACAAGTGTTATTATATGACTTGAAGATCTTGAATGAAACATGTTGATGAAGACTCTTTTGAAGCTTTACTTCTTTGTCATGAATCTTCTAACCAATCTTTCCACTTTTTGTAGCTTTGATCTTTGTCACATTGACTTGCACACTTTGGAGAGTAAACATTTGAAAGAAGTTTGGATATGTCTCTTATGAAGTAATCATGCTCTCCCTCAATACATGAATATAACCATATTGGAGAATCTTTAAACATTTGTTCCATCTTGAGAGAATATCCTTTCATCTTCAGTCTCAATCTTATCTTTGAAATCAATTTAGATTTCCTCTTTTTCAAAATCAAGAACTCAATCAACTAAAATCTAGTGAAAATTTGAGCTCAATTGACTGAAATGTTTTGAAAATCTTTGATAAGTTAAACTGAACAATCCATAGCTCGATTTTCATGAGAACATATTTCGTCGGCAAAAATTTGGAGGAAACTTGAAGAGACCTGAAGTACAAAATTTCCAAATTTCAATTTTAATTCTTTCACTTCAGTTTCAAACACAAACTTTTTCTCCCCCTCATAATGACAAAGTTGAGAACCAATGTCATTATGCAAACATTGATTGATAAAATGCTAAAAGAAATAACACAATCCGAAACTAGATGTATTGCACATGGAGAAATGTTGACCATCAAAACAACAACCCAAACCATTAGCCCACCCTAAAGAATCCTAAAGGCGACTAAAATGTAAGGTTGAAGTTGTTGGTACAAACGTTATAGAATCGTGTTGGTGTTTTTTGTGTGTGTGAGATGAGAAATAAAACCGGATAAGAATGATCCGTTAACATGTTCAAAAATCAAAAGGATTAATGAAATGACCGATAGAAATGTATAACATTTTTCGGATTTCATATGTATCATTGAGACATGCACAAAGCAATGTTCTAACATAGTTCGGTCTGCGGCTTTTCAATCACGAGATTGCTTCAAAGAATATTAATCATGGTTAGTACAGCCGAAGCGTTCGATAACCACAATCTATTATCCTTAACGACTTTTAGGTAAAATCCGAGGTCACTGTTAGACTTTTCGTTCACTCAATAATCACATAAATGTAATTATGAGACCTACGTTCAACGTTGGAAAAGATGTTAGCATTGGTAGGATTTCAATTTGATCATCGTGGAATATCAAAAGATATCACTACAAAAGTTCCGGCTATATCACAAAGATATGACTCGAATGTGTCCTAAATAAATGAATAATGATCAAATTAATGACCAACCAAGATAGCTCTAGACACAAAGTGATTAAATGAAGTCGGGGACTAGAGCAGAGTGTCGCCCTTTTTCAATATTAACATCTTCCAAATGAAGAGTCAATAGAAATGTGAAAATCTCCGTGAGAAATGAAACAAGTATTTGTTAAGAAACACTTGAGTGGTTAGGTAAAGATGTGCATCGCTTCACTGGGTCTGTAATAACACGATTTCTGCTCTTGATTCGATCTCAACAATGGCGGTTCAAGTATGTGTGTTCTTGGTGTGTTTAGTGTGTGTGATTTCTAGATTGAGAGAGAGAGAAACGATCTAGATTAAGTTGTATGTAAAAATCGATCAAAGGCTTATGATTTCAAAGGAGTTGAGGGTATTTATAGTCTAAATCTACAATTAAGCTAATTGACACTCCTAGTCCCTCAACCTTAGAAATCATTTCACCATGTCTTAATAACAACAACGTCCACTAACTTAAATTACAATTTATCACTATTTTTGGATTTCTAACATTCTCCCCCTTAGTGATGTATTGTAATGAATAAAGTACGTTCTATTTTGTCTTGTAGGAATTAAGCTGATGAGCCCGATGGTGAAGACAATTGGTGTGATGAAACAAGTCTTCAAAGCTTTCTCATTGTCTTTGGAGAACTTGAATCAAATGAATGAGTCTAGAATCTTTGAAAATTGTTGAACCATGAATCAGAGTTGTCTTTTGAAGTGCGGAAGGTATAAACTTGGCTTTGGTTCTTCAATCTTCGATTCTTGAATAAAAATTTGTTTCCTTGGAATGAAGTATCAAAAACTTAAACTCCCCCCTTGATATATGCATTGAAGCTTCTTGATCAAGTATTATTATATAACTTTGAAGATCTTAAATGAAATTTGTTGATGAAGACTCTTTCGAAGCTTTACTTCTTTGTCTTGAATCTTCCAATCAATCTTTCAACTTTTGTAGCTTTGATCTTTGTCATTTTGACTTAAACACTTTGGAGAGTAAACTTTTGAACAAGACTTGAATTAATCATGCTCCCTTTCAATTCATGAACGTAAGCATTTTGGAGCATCTTTGAACATCATATCCTTTTTTCAAAACAAGAACTCAATTCTGAAAATGAACAACTCAAATCTGAAGATCTTAGTTCTCTATTATCCGTTACCTCCATACACTTACTACAACCTTCTTACTAACTCCATGTTTGCACAAATCAAGCTCAAAGATTTTCTTTCTCAATCAATCATAATCTTTTTCTCCCCCTCATAATGACAAAGTTGGGAACCAATGTCATTATGCAAACATTGATTGATCGAATACGAAAAGAAAATATCACAAGTTAAAACTAGATTTGCATGGAGAAGCAACACATCAACCCAATTCAATAGTCCTAACCCAAAGAATCCTAAGGGTAACTAAAATGTAAGGTTGAAGTTGTTGATACAAATGTTATATTGTAATATTGGTGGTTTTTCTGTTTGTGAGATGAGAAATGGAAACACCGGATAAGGATGGTCCGTTAACATGTTCAAAAATCAAAAAGATTAATGAAATAACTGATAGAAATGTATGACATTTTTCGGATTTCCTATGTATCATTGAAATATGCACAAAGCAATTTTCTAACATAGTTCGGTCTTGTAGCTTTTCAACTACGAGATTGATCTAGACACAACATGATGAAATGAAGTCGGGGACTGGAGCAGAATGTCGCCTTTTTTCAATATCAACATCTTCCAAATGAAGAGTCAATAGAAATGCAAAAAACTCCGTGAGAAATGAAACAAGTATTTGTTAAGAAACACTTGAGTGGTTAGGTAAAAATGTGCATCGCTTCATTGGGTTCATGAAGTCTTTATCAAGATATCAACAAATGACATCTGATAGAAATGTGTTTTACCCGGCGATTTGAGAGTTTTAGGGAAGGGTGTCATTTCTTTTAACCCTTTTCTCACAACATATCACCATAACCTCTCACTTTTCGACTTTACTCCCTCCATCCTATTTGCACGAAACCATCATTACTAATGACAGAAGTGAATACTCCGGGGTTAGAACTCATCGGCGATGATGAAGTTCATGGAGTGAATGAATTACTTATGTGCAAAATAAACACTGAACTTCAATTGATGAAAAAATCATTTGAAAATCATCAAATGTATATAAGAAAATGATTTGAAAACACATTTGAATGTTTGAACTTTTTGAAATCAGAAACTCCCCCTTAATCTATGCAAAGTTGGATTTTAAAAGTTTTTCATAGAAAGGTAGAGCAAAAATTGGTTTTTGTGAAGTCAAAAAGAGTAAAATCTTTGTTGTGATATATACATGGAAAATATTTGAGAGTCTAAAAGTGAACAAGATTTTAAGAAACACAAAGCTTTGCGTCAACAACAATGTTCATAGTAAGACTACTAGGGAGTACACAAAGGCGTTCAATCCTTCGCATCTTACATCAACAAGTTGGATGCAAATAAAACATTTAAGCACAAATCTAACTCAATCAATTGTTCAAGATGAGACAACTAGGGAGTACACAAAGGTGTTCAATCCGTCACTTCTCATATCAACAATTCAGAGTAACAAAATCTTTTGAAAAGAAAAGAAAAATAAATCCTTTTGGAAATAAATAAAAATTTTAAGAACGGGTTATACACAGAGTATGTATAAGCCATCTTGAAATAAATAAACTGTCTAAGCACGGGTTACATACAGAGTATATGTAAGCCACTAAGATATAAAAGAAGAAAAGAGAGAAAAAAATAAAGAAAAATCTTTTTTTTTATATATATATTTTTGTATTTGATTTTTGTCTTTTCAAATTTTGTATTTTGTTTTTCAAGAATGTATCAAGAACAAAATAAGTTAAGGTTCAAGATTTAACATGCCAAGCTTAGAGATCAGAAAGTTAAACCTTTTCTCATCCAATGGTTTAGTGAACAAATCTGCAAGTTGGTAGTCAGTACCCACAAAGTAGAGTTCCATGTTACCTTTCTCAATATGATCTTTGAGAAAATCATATCTCACATCTATATGCTTTGACCGAGAGTGATTTACTGAATTGACTGCAATGGCAATGGCACTTTGAGAATCACAATAGATGGGAATATGATCATATTTCAAACCATAATCAGTAAGTTGAGTCTTCATCCATAACACATGAGCACAACAACTAGCCGCAACCACATATTCAGCTTCGACTGTTGATAGTGACACACAGTTTTGTTTCTTGGAAGACCAACTCACAATTTTATCACCCAAAAATTGTAAAGTACCGAAAGTGCTCTTGCGATCAAGCTTACAACCTGCATGATCTGCATCTGAATAGGCAATTAAATTCAATCCAGTATCCCTTGGATACAAGAGACCTAAATTGGGTGTACCCTTCAGATAACGAAATATTCATTTCAAATCTTGAAAATGTAAATTAGTTGGAGCAGCTTGATACCTAGCACACATACATGTTGCAAACATTATATCTGGGCGAGATGCTGTAAGATACAACAATGAACCAATCATACTTCCATATCTCTTTTGGTCAAATGGCTTTCCATTTTTATCGGCATTAATACTTGTACAAGCAGCCATTGGAGTTGAAATCGAAGAACAAGTAGTCATATCAAACTTTTTGAACATGTCATGAATATACTTACCTTGTAATATGAAAATACCATTTGGTAGTTGTTTGATTTGAAGACCCAAAAAGTATTTCATTTCCCCAATCATGCTCATTTCAAAATGATTAACCATTAGAGATGAAAAGTTTCGACAAAAAGTTTGACTGGTTGACCCAAAGATAATGTCATCAACATATATTTGGACAAGACGAACATGCTTACTTTGTTTGCGAATGAATAGGGTAGGGTCAATTGTGCCATTGGTAAAGCCACCTCTAATCAAGAAAGTAGATAAGGAATCATACCATGCTCGGGGTGCTTGCTTAAGACCGTAGAGAGCCTTGTCTAACCTGTAGACATAGTTTGGTCTTTTAGGATCAACAAAACCTTCTGGTTGTTAAACGTAAACTTCTTCTTTGAGATCACCATTCAAGAAGACATCCATTTGAAACACAGTGAAGTTTCTGAATGCAGCATAAGCTAAGAAAATCTGAATGGCTTCCATTCTTGCAACTGGAGCAAAAGTTTTGTCGAAATCAACACCAGGTTGTTGGCAATAACCCTTTGCAACTAATCGAGTTTTGTTCCTTACTACCACTCCATTCTCATCCTTCTTATTCTTGTAAATCCACTTTGTGCCAATAGGTTCATCTTGGATTTGAACCTAATCTCCATACTTTCAGTCTTTCAAACTGAGCGAGTTCGTCTTGCATAGCTTTAACCCATTCTGGATCTCGAAGAGCTTCAGAAACAATTTTGGGTTCAATGTTGCTAAGAGAAAGTGCAACAAGACACTCATTCACTGAAGTACGAGTAGTTACTCCGGCTTGTGGATTTCCAATGATTTGATCTGTAGGATGATCTTTTCGCATACGAGACCATTTGTGATCATGAGGAAGAGGATCTTGTTGATTGACATCAACATCATCATCATTAAAACCATAGTTTTGCTGAGAGATGGAATCATAGCTTGGTAGAACAGCTTCCTCGTAAGATGGATGATCGAAATCAAGAGGCACATATACATTTGGAGTGTTTATCGGATTGGTAGTCTGGGTAAATTGGGTAGGTTGTTCTTGAACATTCACTGGAGAAGAATTATCAGGAGAGGATTGAGAAGAAGAATCATTAGAAGAGGATCAAGAACTACTACTTGACGAAGTAGCATTTTGCTCAGAAGAACTTGATGATGATTCATGATGGTTGTCAGGAACTGGATCTTGGTTCGAAACTGGTTCAACGATGACTTGAGGTTCTTCATCATGAATCGGTTTAGAATTGTAGAATTCTTCAAAAAGAATATCTAACTCATCATTTGTTGGAGCTGGAAACTTCTTGAATTTTGATGCCAAAGTAGAAGTCCTTCATGAAGTACTTCAATCACTTGGATCATTACTTGTTGGTAGCAAACTTTTTTGCTCAAAGATCATGCCTGACATCTCATCAAACCAAACATTCATTGTTTCTTGAATCGTATTTGTTCGGCGATTGTAGATCCGGTAGGCAATTGATGTCTTGGAATAACCAACAAAGTAACCTTCATCACCTTTCTTCTCGAACTTTCCAAGATTTTCCCGATCATTCAGAGTATAACAAACACACCCAAAGATATGAAAATAGTTGATGTTGGGTTTCCGTTTGTTAAAAACCTCATAAGGAGTCTTCTCAAAACGCTGATTAACAATGGACAGATTCTGAGTGTGACAAGCAGTGTCAACAGCTTCAGCCCACATATTGGAAGGCAACTTAGAATAAGCAAACATTGTTCTTGCAGCTTCCACTAGCGTTCGATTTCTCCTTTCAACGACACCGTTTTGTTGTGGGGTACGAACCGCAGAGAATTGGTGAGTAATGCCTTTGGATTTACAAAATTCATCAAACACGGCATTTTTGAACTCAGTTCCGTTATCCGAACGGATGTAATGGACTAGAAGTTGAAGATTTACTTGAGTAGAAGTGATGAAATTGATCAAAGTTTGAGTTGTTTCATCTTTGGAGGCAAGAAACTTGACCCAAGTATATCTTGAATAATCATCAACAATAACCAAGATGTATCTCTTCCCATTTCGGCTTTGTACTTTCATCGGCCCACAAAGATCCATGTGAATCAAATGAAGAGGTGCTAATGAATTAGCAGATTTCTTTGGTTTATGAGAAGCTCGTTTAATCTTCCCAACAGCACAAGAAGGACACACATACTCACTTTCATACTTATAGTCTGGCAAGCCTTCAACAAGATGCTTGTTGACCAAAGTATTGATGGTAGGAAAGTTTTAGTGAGAAAGCCTTCTATGCCACAACCAAGAATTCTTTGATGTAGCTTTCGAAATGAGACAAATAGTATCGGTTGGTTGGTTATCATCGAGATTAACGATAAAAAGGTTATCCTCGCGGTCGCCACACAAAATGTCAACTCCATCTAAAGTTTGAACTTTGCAAAGAGATTGTCGAAAAAGAACTTGAAGATTGTTGTCACAGAATTGTCCAACACTGAACAAGTTATGACTTAATCCTTCAACATAGTGAACTTTCTTAATGACAATTCCATTGTGTTCAATATCACCATAGCCTAAGATAGGAGCGAAATTATTGTTACCAAATCGAACAGTTCCCATGAATCCTTCGATAAAGTTCTTGAGCAATGCTTTATTGCCAGTCATATGTTTTGAACACCCAGAATCGAGTATCCAAACACAGATGGTTATTTCCTGCAATCAAATAGAATTAACCGACTTAGGTACCCACTTGAAGACGGGTCCTTTGTGGTTAGTTAAAACAGGCAGGGTATATAACTTAGGATACGCATACAAACATGCTTTAGTATCAACATAGGCATTAACAAGCACATTATCAACGAGCACATTTGGATTAAACAAACGAAACAAACCTGAAGTAACATGTCTACCAGCATTCAAATCATACACACGAGAATTAACATTGTTTACAACATCACAAGGCTTAGCCTTGGCACCATTAACATTGTTTTTCAAAGAGGATTTAAAAGATAAATTGTTTGACACATCATAAACAAGCTTCTTCTTTCTACCCGCTTTTCTCCTTTGCCTTTTCTTCCTTTTATCAACTTTAGTGATCTTAGGTACTAAAGACTTAGCTACCCATTTAGACTCACAAATCAAGCTCTTTCCACCTGTTGGATTGACACTAAGAAGATTAGAACGAGAGTTTTGAAGCACTTTTATCTTTTTAGACTCTTTTGAAGGTGCGGAAACTTCTTGTTTCTTAGGTTTATCATGAGAAAACCAGCCATATCTATGCCTATACCTAGTTGCACCATTTGAAGCATCCCTAGTTAGCAAAACTGAGCTAGATTTAGATACTTTAGGTAATGAACTAGATTGAGAATTAGATGAAGAAACATTTGAATTGATTTTGTTGATGCACGTTGATGTGACAACAGCAACTTAGATTTAATATGTTGTTTAGATTGAGACATTATGTTAATTTATGTCGTATCTATATATGTAATTGATAGATTATGGACTTTATGTTTTGGTAATGATCGATTACATGTTTTGGAGTTGTATATATATATATGTGTTATGTATGATGTTTGTTGTGTGATATACAAGTACAAACATAATATGTGTTAGGATTCCTTAAGATGAAACACTTAGGAATATAACCAAGTATTACATCTAACGAAGATAAGGTATATCTTCGTTAGAGGCAAACGAAGATAAACTTCGTTTGGTACAAACGAAGATTAACTTCGTTAGATGGGCTGGCAGCTAAGTTCGTAAGAACAAAGCCCATCAAGCCCAGTTCGACCTGAAACATATATATACGAATGAATACCCTAAGATAAAAAACGTTCGACATACAAGTACTCCAGACACCTAAGTTCGTTCTATAGCTTATAGAAACGAAGATAGCACAATACGGCTGATTATTTACTTGATAATTAGCGATATACCAGTTTACTAATCAAACTAGTTATCTCGTGAGGATTCCGCACTCACGACATAATCATAGACGATCTCGAGAGCGATCTATAGCTATCGAGGGACTCACAAGTGGTATCAGAGCCAATCGATTTCTTATCGAAGGTTCGAGATCGTTTTGTTTGATTCTTTTCTCTGAAAATCAACCTCCCGACACCCTTATTGTCGCTAACTTCGTTTTCTCAAACGAATTTAGCAAACGAAATTAACCTCATCTTCGTTTCGAGTTCTTCCAACGTTTTTAGCTTTATTTTCGTTAAGTTCCTTCAAACGAATTTCAAGTTATCTTCGTTACTCTCACCTTACGGATTTTGCTTTATCTTCGTTCTTTCCTTCAAACGAAGATAATTCTATCTTCGTTTCCTCCTGCAAACGAAGTTAATCCTATCTTCGTTTCTCTCATTCAAACGAATTTAAGATCTATCTTCGTTCAGTGCAAAAAATTCCGAAATGGCTTCCTCGTCAACCAACACTGCTGTTGCTCAATACCTGAATTCTCTTGTCTATCATGATCATCTCGTTGGACGTACTAATTCTCCACCGAAGTTAGTTTCATTGGCTGACTTCTTGGCGTGGAGAGGTCGATTTGAAGATTATATTCAACGAGAAGATTTGAATATGTGGATTATGATCACTGAAGGATATGAATGGCCAACTCTTACTGTAAACGGTGTTACAACTCATTACAAAGTAGGAGAATTAAAAGGTGAAGAAAAATCCTTGTATGCTGTTGAAGTTAAGGCTCTTTCTACTCTTAGAATGTGCATTCCTCAAGAATTAGTGCACTTGTTTCCTAAACAGGAGTACAAGACTTCAAAGCAACTGTTCGATGCTATTGAAGCTCACTGTGAAGGTGATCCATTATTGAAGCAAAATCGAGTTAAGATGCTTAAGAAACAATTTGATTGCTTTAATGCTACCAAGAACGAACTAGTTGAGGATCTTATCTTGAGATTTCAACATCTTCTTGCTGAGTTAGCCTATTTTGATCTTAAGTATACTCCTACTGAGATAGTGGATAAATTCTTGGATGGTCTGCCGAAAGCTTATAAAGAATTTCGTCATGGATTGCAAGAAAGAGCTGATTATGCATCTCTTCGTATAGATGGTGTTATATCCACATTAAGAAACAGAGAAATGAAGGATCAGGCAAAGGATCTCCAAGACAACTTCACACAAGATCCATCTCTTTATCATGCCACTATGAAGAATCCTACAGCTGATATTAATGCATTCTTTTCTGGAGTTGGTTCTTCTGGCACGAAAGAAGGTCCTAATTGTGTTATGGATGGAGATGATTCTGCAGGTTTCATGGCTTCTGATGCTGGTTTCAAGGCTCGAAAGACAAATGAGAATGCCAAGCCTGGAAATATGTCGTTTGGTAACATTTCATCTACTTCTGTTGGTTACAAGTCTATGCCTATGGATATGAAATCTGCTGAGGGAAGGATGAATGTCTTTTGCTGCAATGTGTGCTGCACATGAAGCTTTTGTTGCTGGGAGGATCACGGATCCAGCACTCATTGATGAAGATTATGACCAAATAGATCCAGATGATGTTGAAGAAATGGATCTGAAATGGAATTTGGCGATGATCACTAGGAGAGTGCAAAGGTTTATGCAGCGAACAGGTCGACAGCTTATTGGGGGTACTCAGGGCTTTGACAAGTCAAAGGTTAAGTGCTATAATTGCGATGGCTTTGGACATTTTGCCAAAGAATGTCAACGACCAAAGAGAGATGTCAACATTACCCCTACCCATCAAGATAGAGGTGGTAATCGTCCTTTTAATCAGAATGCAAGTAGAGCTCTCTTGTTGACTGAAGATACTACTGGAAATAGCAATGACAAGGCTATCGTAGCTGCTCAACCTGATGGTTCTTATGTCTGGAATCTTCCACAGGATGAGACTAATAATGCTTATTTGGCCGAAATAGTTGATGATATGGCTCAAATAGCAGATTCTGTTGAGGATTTCTTGGACACCTCAGTTTACCACAGTGATGAGCATCTGTATGAAAATGCTCAAAGCTCGAACTTGGAATCTTCTACTCAGGTATATGACACTGATTCTGAGTCGGATGAAGAGGTTGAGGTTGCTGATACGAAAGATTCTGGAGAGGTGAACGCTGCTGAGAACAACGACGATTCTGCTACTGAAAAGGTTGAAAAGACGATTGAAGAGCAGATGAAAGAGTATGAAATTCCAACAGGCATGAGTGTGGATGACTTTGTTGCGTACATGGCAGACTGCAAAGAAGCAGATCAACAGGTATCTTATTCTCTTCGTACTATTGTTCATGTTTTCCAAATTGTTAATCGAATGTTTGATGAAATTGAACAAAAGAATGAACGAATTAAGCATTTAGAATCTGTTGTTAATGCTGCTCATGAAGAAAGAGATAAATTGATTAAAAAAGATTTAACTGTCACTGAAAGAGAAAGATTTTTAAAGGATAGGATTAAATCTTTAGAGTCTGACATTAATGCTATGAAAGACAAAGTTAAACATGCTGTGGCTGTAGAAAGAGTAGGTGGTGAAGCTTATGCATTATTAGCTAAGAAGTGTTCTACTATTGAGAAAGAACTGGCTGATGCTAGAATAGAAATAGTGGACTTACAAGCTAAGGTTGATTCAGCTAGACATGATGAGCTTTTGATGCATATGCAAAAATTTGGGGACTCTCCATCTAAGAGTTCTGACTCTGCTAAGGTTTCTTACAATAGCATGCCTCCTCCTTTCAACAATAATTATACTCCTGTAGAACCTAATATCCCGGAAGTCCTACTTCAACCTAGTGTTGATGTTGGTAAATCTCAAGACTCGTCTCCTAAGCCTACTTTGACTGAGGAGACAACAGTGTCTAAAGGAGTTTCTTCTCAACCTACCAAGGAAGAGAAATTGAAAGGTGTCGTCCTAGATTCGTCCACTTCTTATGGTCAAAAAGACAGTATTACTCACTTTACACTTCGTAAGAGTAGTAGGGTCTACACTGAGTTAGAATTCCCGTTATCATTAATTGACCCTAAGAGGATTGATAAAGTCTGGGATGTTGATATTAAGGATATGAAGCGATTAAGTCAGTTGCGTCAAACTCCTTTACCTAAGCAGTCTAGGAATAGTCAATCTGAAGATGAATTAGTTGTTAATGTCGAAGCAACTAAGGCTTTGAAGCATATCTTAATGCCTGCTCGAAAGAAGTCCCCAAGTAAGTCTAGGACATCACCGACCAAACGAGACCATAAGGATCCTAGTAAAACAAGTAAATCAGTGGACAATAGTGTATCTGTAAGTACCAATAATAAGGTAGATACAAAGAAACAACCTAAGGTCCTCTCTTGCTTTGCTTGTCATGAAAAAGGTCATGTTTACAGTGTATGTCCTAATCGACCTCGGAGATCAGGTTCTCCTTCAAAGGTTACCACCTCGGAAGGTAAAGGGGGTTGGGTAATGATAAACAGGTTTATGAAACTAAAGTTCAATCTTCTTCAAAACTGTTTACTATCCCTCAACGACGTGACTCTCCACCAAAAGGTTCTTCTCCTATGGGACAAAGATTCACTACCCCCAGTGGGAGTTCAAGTCGGTCACACACACCTTCAAGTCGTAATTTGTTTTATGACCGAAATCATTCAAGTGTTCGACCTTCTTTTGGCCTTCATTCCCCAAGACCTTCTCCAACGAACGGTCAGAAGTCTTCTCCAGTAAGAAGACAAGTTGAGAATCAAGTCACACCCACGGCTTCTAGCAATGGATATTGGACTGAACTGATTCTCAAGGATGAGAAGGGTCGACCCAAACCTATGAAGGTTTGGGTCCCCAATGATAACTAATATTTCTCATTTGATGTGCAGGGAGTTCCTAGAAAACCTATTCATTTGTGGTACCTTGACAGTGGATGCTCCAGGCACATGACAGGGGACAAGAAGCTCTTGTCCAATTATACTGGTATAAATGGGTCATATGTTAGTTTTGCTGGTTCCAAGGGCGGCAACATCACCGGTCAAGGAGATGTCGTCAATGGACAACTAACTCTAGAAAGAGTTAATTATGTGGAACAACTTACTCACAATCTAATGAGTGTCTCACAGATCTGTGATAAGGGCAACAATGTTCATTTCACAGAAAAGGAGGCATACATCTTGAAGCCGGGTTTTGTTATTCCAGAAGAATGGATTATGCTCAAAGCTCCTAGGAAGAGAGACATCTATGGTTTAATTTTAGGTGTTGATAATCCAAAGGAGCCCCTTTGTTTGTTGAGCAAGGCAAATGAGTCTGAATCTCTCCTATGGCATCGTAGAATGGGACATATCAACTTTCGGAAAATGAATGAACTTATCAGTCTTGGGTTAGTTGACGGTGTGCCTGTTAAGAAGTTTGGGATGGAAGATAAGTGTGTACCGTGTTTGAAAGGAAAGCAACATAAGAATCCGCATAAATCCAAGGTACTTAACTCCATTTCCAAACCATTCGAATTACTTCATATGGATCTCTTTGGTCCTGTGAACAAAAGAAGCATTGGAGGGATGTCTTACTGTTTGGTGATCACTGATGATTACTCGAGGTACTCATGGGTATTTTTTCTGAAGACCAAGGATGAGACTACCGAACGATTTATGGATTTTGTCAAGCAAGTTGAAAATGTCCATGGAGTCAAAGTTAAGAGAATCAAGAGTGACAATGGCACTGAGTTCAAGAATAATACTATTACTGTATTTTGCTTGACCAAAGGAATTCAACATCAGTACAGTGCACCATATGAGCCACAACAGAATGGAGTGGCTGAACGGAAGAACAGGACGCTAATTGAGACAGCCAGGACGATGCTTGCTGATTCAGGGCTTCCTATTACTTTCTGGGGAGAGGCAGTGAATACAGCTTGTCACATTCTGAATCGGGTTTTAACAGTTAAACGGTTTAAGAAGACTAGTTATGAACTATTGCACAACAAAAAGCCCAATTTACAGAATGTTGAGCCTTTCGGTGTTCCGTGCACTTTTCTCAAAACTTTTCCTCAAGGGAAATTTCAACCTAAATCTGAGGAGGGTTTCTTTTTGGGTTATGTTCCAAGTACACCGATTAGGCGAGTGTACAATCAGAAGACTGGCAAAGTAGATCTTGGTACAAATGTCGTAATTGTCAGTCACAAACCTGCTGTACACCTTGGTCCTGCTAATCATTTTGATTATGACGGTGTCTTCACTTCTTTTCGTGGTCCTGTTTCTTTTGCAGGTGTTCCAACAGTGGAGGATGTCGTTACTCTTCATGATCCTTTGGATGGTGGACCAGTTTCTGGTTCTTCTTCTGGTTCCTCACCAATAGTTGAGCCTACCTCTAAATCTGGAGAATCTAGTGGGACAAAAGTAGCAGATTCAACCTTAGAGCCTGCTCCTATAGTTCCTACTGATCCTTTGCATGTACCTCTACCTGATTCTCCTTTCTATGATACTGATGACACGGAAGGTGAAACTCAGGAGGAGCCTAACACTCCAGATTACAAAACTCCAGAGCAACATGTGTAGACGAATTTGGGAGATGATCTTTCTGTCGATAAGGTTCCTCAAACCAGAGTCCACAAGGATCATCCAGTCAAGCAAATCATTGGTGATGCTTCTGCCTCTGTTCGCACGAGGAATCAATCTAAGAAACCGTCGTGTATGTTTGCTGAAGTTAAGGATACTGGGGCAATTACTTGGTACTTGTATTACTGCTTTATCTCTCAGGTTGAGCCTAAGAATGTTGGAATGGCTCTTAAGGAACCGTCATGGGTTGAGGCGATGCAAGAAGAATTTGCTCAGTTTCGGAAGCTTGAGGTATGGAAGTTAGTTGACTTACCTCCGGGTGAATCTCCTTTAACAACGCGTTGGGTTTTTCGTTGTAAACGCGATGACAGAGGTGTAGTTACTCGAAATAAGGCTAGATTGGTGGTTAGAAACGTGTTTTACCCGGCGATTTGAGAATTTAGGGAAGGGTATTATTTCTTTTAACCATTTTCTCACAATATATCACTTTAACCTCTCACTTTTTGACTTTACTCCCTCCATCCTATTTGCACAAAAAACATCATCACTCAAAATACCTTCACTATCTAATGAAAGAAGTGAATACTCCGGGTTAGAACTTATCAGCGATGATGAAGTTCATGGAGTAAATTTTGACAAGAACTTAATCGCTCATGTGCAAACTAATCACCGAACTTCTTTTGATTGAAAATCATTGGAAAATCATCAAACGTGTGTATGGAAAAAAAATTTAAAATACATGTGAAGTTTTGAAAGATTTTGAAATCACAAACTCCCCCTTAATCTATGCAAGAATAGATCAAAATGTTTTCCATAGAAAAGGTGGAGCAAAAATTGGTTTTGTGAAACAACTAGGGAGTACACAAAGGCGTTCGATCCTTCGTTGCTCATATCAACAATTGAGAGTTTGGAAAACTTTTATTTGAAAAAAACTTGATTGACATTTAGTTAATTGGCTTCAAAACTGCTATTACACATACATATTCATATAAGACCACTTGGAAGTACACAAAGGCTTTCGATTCCGCGTTATCTTATATCAATGTATATGTATAACAACATGATCTTAGAATGAATAAGCATTTGTAAGTAAATAAAACATTGAAGAACGGGTTATACACAGAGTATGTATAAGCCATTATGAGATAAATAAAACTATGAAGCCCGGGTTACATACATAGTATATGTAAACCACTTGAAAAAAAAATAAAGAAAATCATTTTGTTATTTTCAAATTTTATATTTTTTTTTAATTTTTTTTTAAATTTTGTATTTTGTTTTTCTAGAATGTATCAAGAACAAAATAATTTAAGGTTCAAGATTTAGCATGCTAAGCTTGGAGATAAGAAAGTTAAACCTCTTTTCATCCAATGGTTTGGTGAACAAATCTGCAAGTTGATAATCAGTTCCCACAAAGTAGAGCTCGATATCACCATTCTCAATAAGATCTTTGAGAAAATGATATCTCACATCAATATGCTTTGATCGAAAGTGGTTTACTGAGTTGACTGCAATAGCAATGGCACTCTGAGAGTCACAATAGATAGGGATATGATCATATTTCAGACCAGAATCAGTTAGTTGTGTCTTCATCCATAAAACTTGAGCACAACAACTAGCTGCAGCCACATATTCAGCTTCAGCTATTGATAGAGACACACAATTCTGTTTCTTGGAAGACCAACTCAAAATTTTTATCACCTAAAAATTGTAAAGTACCGGAAATGCTCTTGCGATCAAACTTACAACCTGCATGATCTGCATCTGAATAAGCAGTTACATTGAATCCAGTATCCCTTAGATACCGGAGACCTAAATTGGATGTACCCTTCAGATAACAAAAGATTCATTTCCCAGCTTGAAAATGTAAATCAGTTGGAGCAGCTTGATACCTAGCACACATACATGTTGCAAACATTATATCTGGGCGAGATGCTGTAAGATACAACAATGAACCAATCATACTTCTATATCTCTTTTGGTCAAATGGTTTCCTATTTTTATCAACATTTATGTTTGTTCGAGCAGCCTTTGGGGTAGAAATTGAAGAACATGAAGTCATATCAAACTTTTTCAACATGTCATTTATGTATTTACCTTGTGATATAAAATACCATTTGGTAATTATTTGATTTGAAGACCTAAATAGTAGTTCATTTCCCCAATCATACTCATTTCAAAATGATTTACCATAAGAGATGAAAAGTTTCAACAAATGTTTGACTGGTTGACCCAAAGATAATGTCATCAACATATATTTGGACAAGAAGAACATGCTTACCTTGTTTGCGAATGAACAGGGTAGGGTCAATTGTGCCTTTGGTAAAGCCACCTCTTAGCAAGAAAGTAGTTAAGGAATCATACCATGCACGGGGTGCTTGCTTAAGACCGTGAAGAGCCTTGTCTAACCTGTAGACATGGTTTGGTCTTTTCGGATCAACAAAACCTTCTGGTTGTTCAAGGTAAACTTCTTCTTTAAGGTCACCATTCAAGAAAGTTGTCTTCACATCCATTTGAAACACAGTGAAGTTTCGGAATGCGGCATAAGCTAAGAAAATTCGAATGGCCTCCATTCTTGCAATTGGAGCAAAAGTTTTGTCGAAGTCAACACTAGGTTGTTGGCAATAACCCTTTGCTACAAGTCGAGCTTTATTCCTTACTACCACTCCATTTTCATCCTTTTTTTTCTTGAAAATCCACTTTGTTCCAATTGGTTCATCTTTTCTCGGATTTGGTACTAATCTCCATACTTTTAGTTTTTCAAACTGAGTGAGTTCTTCTTGCATTGCCTTAACCCACTCTGTATCATGAAGAGCTCCAGAGACAGTTTTGGGTTCGATGTTGCTGAGAGAAAGTGCAACAAGACACTCGTTTACTGAAGTACGAGTAGTTACTCCGGCTTGTGGATCTCAAATAATTTGATTAGTAGGATGATCTTTCAGCATACGTGACCATTTGCGATCATGAGGAAGAGGATCTTGTTGTTGAATATCAACATCATCATCATTAAAACCTGAGTTTTGTTGAGAGATGGAATCATAGCTTGGTAGAACTGCTTCCTCATAGGATGGATGATCAAAATCAAGTGGCACATACAAATTTGGAGTGCTCAATGGATTTGTTGTCTGAGTAAAGCGGGTAAGTTGTTCTTGAACATTCACTTGAGAAGAATTATCTAGAGAGGATGGTGAAGAAGAATCATTAGAAGAGGATGAAGAACTACTACTAGAAGATGTAGCACCTTGCTCAGAAGAACTTGATGATGATTCATGATTGTTGTCAGGAACTGGATCATTGTTTGGAATTGGTTCAACGATGACTTGAGGATCTTCATCATGAATCAGTTTGGAATTGTAGAATTCTTCAAAAAGAATATCTAATTCATCACTTGTTGGAGTTGGAAACTTCTTGAATTTAGATGCTAAACTTCTTGGATCATTACTTGTTAGTAGCAAACTTTCTTGCTCAAAAATCATGCCTGACATCTCATCAAACCAAACATTCATTGTTTCTTGAATTGTGTTTGTTCGACGATTGTAGATTCGATAGGCAATCGATGTCTTGGAATAACCAACAAAGTAACCTTCATCACCTTTCTTCTCGAATTTTCCAAGATTCTCCCGATCATTCAAAGTATAACAAACACACCCAAATATATGAAAATAGTTGATGTTGGGTTTTCGTTTGTTAACAACCTCATAAGGAGTCTTTTCGAAACGCTGATTAACGATGGACCGATTCTGAGTGTGACAAGCAGTGTCAACAGCTTCAGCCCACATATTGGATGGCAACTTGGAATAAGCAAGCATTGTCCTTGCAGCTTCCACTAGCGTTCGATTTCTCCTTTCAACGACACCGTTTTGTTGTGGGGTACGAACTACTGAAAATTGATGAGTAATGCCCTTGGATTTACAAAACTCATCAAACACGGCATTTTTGAACTCAGTTCCGTTATCCGAACAGATGTAACGAACTGGAAGTTGAAGATTTACTTGAGTAGAAGTGATGAAATCAATCAAAATCTGAGTTTTCATCTTTGGATGCAAGAAACTTGACCCAAGTATATCTTGAATAATCATCAACAATAACAGATGTATCTTTTCCCATTTCGGCTTTGTACTTTCATCGGCCCACAAAGATCCATGTGAAGCAAATGAAGAGGTGCTAAAGAATTGGAGATTACTCTTCGGTTTATGAGAAGCTCACTTAATCTTCCTAACAGCACAAGAAGGACAACATGCTCACTTTCATACTTAGTCCGGCAAGCCTTCAACAAGATGCTTGTTGACCAAAGTATTGATTGTTTGGAAATTCAGATGAGAAAGTCTTCTATGCCATAACCAAGAATTCTTTGATGTAGCCTTTGAAATGAGACAAATATTATCGGTTGGTTGGTTATCATCAAGATTGACGGTAAAAAGATTATCATCGCGGTCACCACAAGAATGTCAACTCCATCTAGAGTTTGAACTTTGCAAAGAGATTGTCAAAAAGAACTTGAAGATTGTTGTCACAGAATTGTCTAACACTGAACAAGTTATGACTTAACCCTTCAACATAGTGAACTTTCTTGATGACAATTCCATTGCGTTCAATGTCTCCATAACCTAAGATAGGAGCGAAATTGTTGTTTCCAAATCAAACCGTTCCCATGAATCGTTCGATAAAGTTCTTTAGCAATGCTTTATTTTCCAGTCATATGTTTTGAACACCCAGAATCGAGTATCCAAACACAGATGGTTATTTCCTACAATCAAAGAAATTTAACCGACTTTAGGTACCCACTTGAAGACGGGTCCTTTGTGGTTAGTTAACACAGGCAGGGTATATAACTTAGGAATTGCATTCAAACATGCTTTAGAATCAACATAAGCATTAACACACATCATCAATAAGCACATTTGATAAAAGTACCAACATTCACACATGAATTAAAAGTAACAGGTCTACAAGCATTCAAACCAATCACACGAGAAAGAAATTAACATTGTTTACAAACATACAAGGCCTTTTCTTGCACCATTAACATTGTTTAACAAATGACTTAAAAGATGAATGTTTGAATTAACATAACATTCTTCTTCTTACTACCAGCCTTTCTCCTTCGCCTTTTCTTCTTTTTCTCAACATTAGTGAACTTAGGTACTAATGACTTACCTACCCATTTAGTATCACTAATTATGCTCTTTCCACCTGTTGAATTGACACTAAGAAGATTAAACAAGGAGTTTTGAACACTTTCATCTTTTTTGAGTCTTTTGGAGATGAGGAAACTTCTTGTTTCTTTGGTTTATCATGAGAAACCCATCCATATCTATCCCTATATCTAGTTGCACCATTAGATATATCCCTAGTTAGCAAAACTGAGCTAGACTTAGATACCTAGGTAAAGAACTAGATTGAGAGTTAGATGAAGAACATTAGGATTGTCTTTCGGAAGTTTCACTTTGGTGCACTTTGTTCTGGGAGTGGTCTCAGCTTGTTTGGTCTCAGCTTGTTCCTTTTTGACATGTTTAACCGGGGTAGGAGACTTTGTTCTAATATAATAATCTTTGTGCTGGTCTTTGGTTCAGTTTTGACGAGTTTGGAATAAACTCGTTTCTTTGAATAATATGAAGTTGGAGCTTTGGAAATGGATTTTGAGATTCCTCATTTATTTCAACTTTGATTTTGGTAGATTCAATCTTTTTCTCAGTTTCTGAATCAACTTTGATTTTGGATTTTGAATTTATCAAAATCATCTTTTATGAAATTTCACTGGAGGTTGATTAGGTTTAAATTCCTTTGAAATTTTTGAAAAATCAGGAATCTTAGGGGTCCAACTTCACATCATGGGTAGTCTCAGAAATTAGGTCAATTTGAACTGACACATCTTTGGTCTCACAAGAATTTGAGTATAAGTATCAACACCTATACTAGCACTAAGCT